>NW_027167799.1:0-127929 GCF_040954835.1 Lepisosteus oculatus | reverse complement strand
CGCGTTTTTTCAGACAGCTGTATCCCTATGTAACTGCAAGGCTCAGAAGAACCCACACACTCAGGTCTTAAACCCCAGTGTGCTGAAAGTGTCAAAACATGTTTTTCAGCAGAAATAAACATGTTTCTGCAAGTTTGGTCAACCCCATGTAACTTATGGGGCAGTAACAGCTCACTTTTCAAAACGTGTTTTTCAGCCCGAAATAAACGCGTTTTTTCAGACAGCTGTATCCCTATGTAACTGCAAGGCTCAGAAGAGCCCACACACTCAGGTCTTAACCCCAGTGTGCTGAAAGTGTCAAAACGTGTTTTTCAGCAGAAATAAACATGTTTCTGCAAGTTTGGTCAACCCCATGTAAGTTATGGGGCAGTAACAGCTCACTTTTCAAAACGTGTTTTTCAGCCCGAAATAAACACGTTTTTCAGACAGCTGTATCCCTATGTAACTGCAAGGCTCAGAAGAGCCCACACACTCAGGTCTTAACCCCAGTGTGCTGAAAGTGTCAAAACGTGTTTTTCAGCAGAAATAAACATGTTTCTGCAAGTTTGGTCAACCCCATGTAACTTATGGGGCAGTAACAGCTCACTTTTCAAAACGTGTTTTTCAGCCCGAAATAAACGCCTTTTTTCAGACAGCTGTATCCCTATGTAACTGCAAGTCTCAGAAGAGCCCACACACTCAGGTCTTAACCCCAGTGTGCTGAAAGTGTCAAAACGTGTTTTTCAGCAGAAATAAACATGTTTCTGCAAGTTTGGTCAACCCCATGTAACTTATGGGGCAGTAACAGCTCACTTTTCAAAACGTGTTTTTCAGCCCGAAATAAACACGTTTTTTCAGACAGCTGTATCCCTATGTAACTGCAAGGCTCAGAAGAGCCCACACACTCAGGTCTTAACCCCAGTGTGCTGAAAGTGTCAAAACATGTTTTTCAGCAGAAATAAACATGTTTCTGCAAGTTTGGTCAACCCCATGTAACTTATGGGGCAGTAACAGCTCACTTTTCAAAACGTGTTTTTCAGCCCGAAATAAACGCGTTTTTTCAGACAGCTGTATCCCTATGTAACTGCAAGGCTCAGAAGAACCCACACACTCAGGTCTTAACCCCAGTGTGCTGAAAGTGTCAAAACATGTTTTTCAGCAGAAATAAACATGTTTCTGCAAGTTTGGTCAACCCCATGTAACTTATGGGGCAGTAACAGCTCACTTTTCAAAACGTGTTTTTCAGCCCGAAATAAACGCGTTTTTTCAGACAGCTGTATCCCTATGTAACTGCAAGGCTCAGAAGAGCCCACACACTCAGGTCTTAACCCCAGTGTGCTGAAAGTGTCAAAACGTGTTTTTCAGCAGAAATAAACATGTTTCTGCAAGTTTGGTCAACCCCATGTAAGTTATGGGGCAGTAACAGCTCACTTTTCAAAACGTGTTTTTCAGCCCGAAATAAACACGTTTTTTCAGACAGCTGTATCCCTATGTAACTGCAAGGCTCAGAAGAGCCCACACACTCAGGTCTTAACCCCAGTGTGCTGAAAGTGTCAAAACGTGTTTTTCAGCAGAAATAAACATGTTTCTGCAAGTTTGGTCAACCCCATATAAGTTATGGGGCAGTAACATCAAACTTTTCAAAACGTGTTTTTCAGCCCGAAATAAACGCGTTTTTCGGACAGCTGTATCCCTATGTAACTGCAAGGCTCAGAAGAACCCACACACTCAGGTATTAACCCCAGTGTGCTGAAAGTGTCAAAACGTGTTTTTCAGCAGAAATAAACATGTTTCTGCAAGTTTGGTCAACCCCATGTAACTTATGGGGCAGTAACAGCTCACTTTTCAAAACGTGTTTTTCAGCCCGAAATAAACACGTTTTTTCAGACAGCTGTATCCCTATGTAACTGCAAGGCTCAGAAGAGCCCACACACTCAGGTCTTAACCCCAGTGTGCTGAAAGTGTCAAAACGTGTTTTTCAGCAGAAATAAACATGTTTCTGCAAGTTTGGTCAACCCCATGTAAATTATGGGGCAGTAACAGCTCACTTTTCAAAACGTGTTTTTCAGCCCGAAATAAACACGTTTTTTCAGACAGCTGTATCCCTATGTAACTGCAAGGCTCAGAAGAGCCCACACACTCAGGTCTTAACCCCAGTGTGCTGAAAGTGTCAAAACATGTTTTTCAGCAGAAATAAACGTTTCTGCAAGTTTGGTCAACCCCATGTAAGTTATGGGGCACTAACAGCTCACTTTTCAAAACGTGTTTTTCAGCCCGAAATAAACACGTTTTTTCAGACAGCTGTATCCCTATGTAACTGCAAGTCTCAGAAGAGCCCACACACTCAGGTCTTAACCCCAGTGTGCTGAAAGTGTCAAAACATGTTTTTCAGCAGAAATAAACATGTTTCTGCAAGTTTGGTCAACCCCATGTAACTTATGGGGCAGTAACAGCTCACTTTTCAAAACGTGTTTTTCAGCCCGAAATAAACGCGTTTTTTCAGACAGCTGTATCCCTATGTAACTGCAAGGCTCAGAAGAGCCCACACACTCAGGTCTTAACCCCAGTGTGCTGAAAGTGTCAAAACGTGTTTTTCAGCAGAAATAAACATGTTTCTGCAAGTTTGGTCAACCCCATGTAAGTTATGGGGCAGTAACAGCTCACTTTTCAAAACTTGTTTTTCAGCCCGAAGTAAACACGTTTTTTCAGACAGCTGTATCCCTATGTAACTGCAAGGCTCAGAAGAGCCCACACACTCAGATCTTAACCCCAGTGTGCTGAAAGTGTCAAAACATGTTTTTCAGCAGAAATAAACATGTTTCTGCAAGTTTGGTCAACCCCATGTAACTTATGGGGCAGTAACAGCTGACTTTTCAAAACGTGTTTTTCAGCCCGAAATAAACGCGTTTTTTCAGACAGCTGTATCCCTATGTAACTGCAAGGCTCAGAAGAGCCCACACACTCAGGTCTAAACCCCAGTGTGTTGAAAGTGTCAAAACGTGTTTTTCAGCAGAAATAAACATGTTTCTGCAAGTTTGGTCAACCCCATATAAGTTATGGGGCAGTAACAGCTCACTTTTCAAAACGTGTTTTTCAGCCCGAAATAAACACGTTTTTTCAGACAGCTGTATCCCTATGTAACTGCAAGGCTCAGAAGAGCCCACACACTCAGGTCTTAACCCCAGTGTGCTGAAAGTGTCAAAACGTGTTTTTCAGCAGAAATAAACATGTTTCTGCAAGTTTGGTCAACCCCATGTAAATTATGGGGCAGTAACAGCTCACTTTTCAAAACGTGTTTTTCAGCCCGAAATAAACACGTTTTTTCAGACAGCTGTATCCCTATGTAACTGCAAGGCTCAGAAGAGCCCACACACTCAGGTCTTAACCCCAGTGTGCTGAAAGTGTCAAAACATGTTTTTCAGCAGAAATAAACATGTTTCTGCAAGTTTGGTCAACCCCATGTAACTTATGGGGCAGTAACAGCTCACTTTTCAAAACGTGTTTTTCAGCCCGAAATAAACGCCTTTTTTCAGACAGCTGTATCCCTATGTAACTGCAAGTCTCAGAAGAGCCCACACACTCAGGTCTTAACCCCAGTGTGCTGAAAGTGTCAAAACGTGTTTTTCAGCAGAAATAAACATGTTTCTGCAAGTTTGGTCAACCCCATGTAACTTATGGGGCAGTAACAGCTCACTTTTCAAAACGTGTTTTTCAGCCCGAAATAAACACGTTTTTTCAGACAGCTGTATCCCTATGTAACTGCAAGGCTCAGAAGAGCCCACACACTCAGGTCTTAACCCCAGTGTGCTGAAAGTGTCAAAACGTGTTTTTCAGCAGAAATAAACATGTTTCTGCAAGTTTGGTCAACCCCATGTAACTTATGGGGCAGTAACAGCTCACTTTTCAAAACGAGTTTTTCAGCCCGAAATAAACACGTTTTTTCAGACAGCTGTATCCCTATGTAACTGCAAGGCTCAGAAGAGCCCACACACTCAGGTCTTAACCCCAGTGTGCTGAAAGTGTCAAAACATGTTTTTCAGCAGAAATAAACGTTTCTGCAAGTTTGGTCAACCCCATGTAAGTTATGGGGCAGTAACAGCTCACTTTTCAAAACGTGTTTTTCAGCCCGAAATAAACACGTTTTTTCAGACAGCTGTATCCCTATGTAACTGCAAGGCTCAGAAGAGCCCACACACTCAGGTCTTAACCCCAGTGTGCTGAAAGTGTCAAAACGTGTTTTTCAGCAGAAATAAACATGTTTCTGCAAGTTTGGTCAACCCCATGTATCTTATGGGGCAGTAACAGCTCACTTTTCAAAACGTGTTTTTCAGCCCGAAATAAACACGTTTTTTCAGACAGCTGTATCCCTATGTAACTGCAAGGCTCAGAAGAGCCCACACACTCAGGTCTTAACCACAGTGTGCTGAAAGTGTCAAAACATGTTTTTCAGCAGAAATAAACATGTTTCTGCAAGTTTGGTCAACCCCATGTAACTTATGGGGCAGTAACAGCTCACTTTTCAAAACGTGTTTTTCAGCCCGAAATAAACGCGTTTTTTCAGACAGCTGTATCCCTATGTAACTGCAAGGCTCAGAAGAGCCCACACACTCAGGTCTTAACCCCAGTGTGCTGAAAGTGTCAAAACGTGTTTTTCAGCAGAAATAAACATGTTTCTGCAAGTTTGGTCAACCCCATGTAACTTATGGGGCAGTAACAGCTCACTTTTCAAAACGTGTTTTTCAGCCCGAAATAAACGCGTTTTTTCAGACAGCTGTATCCCTATGTAACTGCAAGGCTCAGAAGAGCCCACACACTCAGGTCTTAACCCCAGTGTGCTGAAAGTGTCAAAACGTGTTTTTCAGCAGAAATAAACATGTTTCTGCAAGTTTGGTCAACCCCATGTAACTTATGGGGCAGTAACAGCTCACTTTTCAAAACGTGTTTTTCAGCCCGAAATAAACGCGTTTTTTCAGACAGCTGTATCCCTATGTAACTGCAAGGCTCAGAAGAGCCCACACACTCAGGTCTTAACCCCAGTGTGCTGAAAGTGTCAAAACATGTTTTTCAGCAGAAATAAACATGTTTCTGCAAGTTTGGTCAACCCCATGTAACTTATGGGGCAGTAACAGCTCACTTTTCAAAACGTGTTTTTCAGCCCGAAATAAACGCGTTTTTTCAGACAGCTGTATCCCTATGTAACTGCAAGGCTCAGAAGAACCCACACACTCAGGTCTTAACCCCAGTGTGCTGAAAGTGTCAAAACATGTTTTTCAGCAGAAATAAACATGTTTCTGCAAGTTTGGTCAACCCCATGTAACTTATGGGGCAGTAACAGCTCACTTTTCAAAACGTGTTTTTCAGCCCGAAATAAACGCGTTTTTTCAGACAGCTGTATCCCTATGTAACTGCAAGGCTCAGAAGAGCCCACACACTCAGGTCTTAACCCCAGTGTGCTGAAAGTGTCAAAACGTGTTTTTCAGCAGAAATAAACATGTTTCTGCAAGTTTGGTCAACCCCATGTAAGTTATGGGGCAGTAACAGCTCACTTTTCAAAACGTGTTTTTCAGCCCGAAATAAACACGTTTTTTCAGACAGCTGTATCCCTATGTAACTGCAAGGCTCAGAAGAGCCCACACACTCAGGTCTTAACCCCAGTGTGCTGAAAGTGTCAAAACGTGTTTTTCAGCAGAAATAAACATGTTTCTGCAAGTTTGGTCAACCCCATATAAGTTATGGGGCAGTAACATCAAACTTTTCAAAACGTGTTTTTCAGCCCGAAATAAACACGTTTTTTCAGACAGCTGTATCCCTATGTAACTGCAAGGCTCAGAAGAGCCCACACACTCAGGTCTTAACCCCAGTGTGCTGAAAGTGTCAAAACGTGTTTTTCAGCAGAAATAAACATGTTTCTGCAAGTTTGGTCAACCCCATGTAAATTATGGGGCAGTAACAGCTCACTTTTCAAAACGTGTTTTTCAGCCCGAAATAAACACGTTTTTTCAGACAGCTGTATCCCTATGTAACTGCAAGGCTCAGAAGAGCCCACACACTCAGGTCTTAACCCCAGTGTGCTGAAAGTGTCAAAACATGTTTTTCAGCAGAAATAAACGTTTCTGCAAGTTTGGTCAACCCCATGTAAGTTATGGGGCACTAACAGCTCACTTTTCAAAACGTGTTTTTCAGCCCGAAATAAACACGTTTTTTCAGACAGCTGTATCCCTATGTAACTGCAAGTCTCAGAAGAGCCCACACACTCAGGTCTTAACCCCAGTGTGCTGAAAGTGTCAAAACATGTTTTTCAGCAGAAATAAACATGTTTCTGCAAGTTTGGTCAACCCCATGTAACTTATGGGGCAGTAACAGCTCACTTTTCAAAACGTGTTTTTCAGCCCGAAATAAACGCGTTTTTTCAGACAGCTGTATCCCTATGTAACTGCAAGGCTCAGAAGAGCCCACACACTCAGGTCTTAACCCCAGTGTGCTGAAAGTGTCAAAACGTGTTTTTCAGCAGAAATAAACATGTTTCTGCAAGTTTGGTCAACCCCATGTAAGTTATGGGGCAGTAACAGCTCACTTTTCAAAACTTGTTTTTCAGCCCGAAGTAAACACGTTTTTTCAGACAGCTGTATCCCTATGTAACTGCAAGGCTCAGAAGAGCCCACACACTCAGGTCTTAACCCCAGTGTGCTGAAAGTGTCAAAACATGTTTTTCAGCAGAAATAAACATGTTTCTGCAAGTTTGGTCAACCCCATGTAACTTATGGGGCAGTAACAGCTGACTTTTCAAAACGTGTTTTTCAGCCCGAAATAAACGCGTTTTTTCAGACAGCTGTATCCCTATGTAACTGCAAGGCTCAGAAGAGCCCACACACTCAGGTCTAAACCCCAGTGTGTTGAAAGTGTCAAAACGTGTTTTTCAGCAGAAATAAACATGTTTCTGCAAGTTTGGTCAACCCCATATAAGTTATGGGGCAGTAACAGCTCACTTTTCAAAACGTGTTTTTCAGCCCGAAATAAACACGTTTTTTCAGACAGCTGTATCCCTATGTAACTGCAAGGCTCAGAAGAGCCCACACACTCAGGTCTTAACCCCAGTGTGCTGAAAGTGTCAAAACGTGTTTTTCAGCAGAAATAAACATGTTTCTGCAAGTTTGGTCAACCCCATGTAAATTATGGGGCAGTAACAGCTCACTTTTCAAAACGTGTTTTTCAGCCCGAAATAAACACGTTTTTTCAGACAGCTGTATCCCTATGTAACTGCAAGGCTCAGAAGAGCCCACACACTCAGGTCTTAACCCCAGTGTGCTGAAAGTGTCAAAACATGTTTTTCAGCAGAAATAAACATGTTTCTGCAAGTTTGGTCAACCCCATGTAACTTATGGGGCAGTAACAGCTCACTTTTCAAAACGTGTTTTTCAGCCCGAAATAAACGCCTTTTTTCAGACAGCTGTATCCCTATGTAACTGCAAGTCTCAGAAGAGCCCACACACTCAGGTCTTAACCCCAGTGTGCTGAAAGTGTCAAAACGTGTTTTTCAGCAGAAATAAACATGTTTCTGCAAGTTTGGTCAACCCCATGTAACTTATGGGGCAGTAACAGCTCACTTTTCAAAACGTGTTTTTCAGCCCGAAATAAACACGTTTTTTCAGACAGCTGTATCCCTATGTAACTGCAAGGCTCAGAAGAGCCCACACACTCAGGTCTTAACCCCAGTGTGCTGAAAGTGTCAAAACATGTTTTTCAGCAGAAATAAACATGTTTCTGCAAGTTTGGTCAACCCCATGTAACTTATGGGGCAGTAACAGCTCACTTTTCAAAACGTGTTTTTCAGCCCGAAATAAACGCGTTTTTTCAGACAGCTGTATCCCTATGTAACTGCAAGGCTCAGAAGAACCCACACACTCAGGTCTTAACCCCAGTGTGCTGAAAGTGTCAAAACATGTTTTTCAGCAGAAATAAACATGTTTCTGCAAGTTTGGTCAACCCCATGTAACTTATGGGGCAGTAACAGCTCACTTTTCAAAACGTGTTTTTCAGCCCGAAATAAACGCGTTTTTTCAGACAGCTGTATCCCTATGTAACTGCAAGGCTCAGAAGAGCCCACACACTCAGGTCTTAACCCCAGTGTGCTGAAAGTGTCAAAACGTGTTTTTCAGCAGAAATAAACATGTTTCTGCAAGTTTGGTCAACCCCATGTAAGTTATGGGGCAGTAACAGCTCACTTTTCAAAACGTGTTTTTCAGCCCGAAATAAACACGTTTTTTCAGACAGCTGTATCCCTATGTAACTGCAAGGCTCAGAAGAGCCCACACACTCAGGTCTTAACCCCAGTGTGCTGAAAGTGTCAAAACGTGTTTTTCAGCAGAAATAAACATGTTTCTGCAAGTTTGGTCAACCCCATGTAACTTATGGGGCAGTAACAGCTCACTTTTCAAAACGTGTTTTTCAGCCCGAAATAAACGCCTTTTTTCAGACAGCTGTATCCCTATGTAACTGCAAGTCTCAGAAGAGCCCACACACTCAGGTCTTAACCCCAGTGTGCTGAAAGTGTCAAAACGTGTTTTTCAGCAGAAATAAACATGTTTCTGCAAGTTTGGTCAACCCCATGTAACTTATGGGGCAGTAACAGCTCACTTTTCAAAACGTGTTTTTCAGCCCGAAATAAACACGTTTTTTCAGACAGCTGTATCCCTATGTAACTGCAAGGCTCAGAAGAGCCCACACACTCAGGTCTTAACCCCAGTGTGCTGAAAGTGTCAAAACATGTTTTTCAGCAGAAATAAACATGTTTCTGCAAGTTTGGTCAACCCCATGTAACTTATGGGGCAGTAACAGCTCACTTTTCAAAACGTGTTTTTCAGCCCGAAATAAACGCGTTTTTTCAGACAGCTGTATCCCTATGTAACTGCAAGGCTCAGAAGAACCCACACACTCAGGTCTTAACCCCAGTGTGCTGAAAGTGTCAAAACATGTTTTTCAGCAGAAATAAACATGTTTCTGCAAGTTTGGTCAACCCCATGTAACTTATGGGGCAGTAACAGCTCACTTTTCAAAACGTGTTTTTCAGCCCGAAATAAACGCGTTTTTTCAGACAGCTGTATCCCTATGTAACTGCAAGGCTCAGAAGAGCCCACACACTCAGGTCTTAACCCCAGTGTGCTGAAAGTGTCAAAACGTGTTTTTCAGCAGAAATAAACATGTTTCTGCAAGTTTGGTCAACCCCATGTAAGTTATGGGGCAGTAACAGCTCACTTTTCAAAACGTGTTTTTCAGCCCGAAATAAACACGTTTTTTCAGACAGCTGTATCCCTATGTAACTGCAAGGCTCAGAAGAGCCCACACACTCAGGTCTTAACCCCAGTGTGCTGAAAGTGTCAAAACGTGTTTTTCAGCAGAAATAAACATGTTTCTGCAAGTTTGGTCAACCCCATATAAGTTATGGGGCAGTAACATCAAACTTTTCAAAACGTGTTTTTCAGCCCGAAATAAACGCGTTTTTTCGGACAGCTGTATCCCTATGTAACTGCAAGGCTCAGAAGAACCCACACACTCAGGTATTAACCCCAGTGTGCTGAAAGTGTCAAAACGTGTTTTTCAGCAGAAATAAACATGTTTCTGCAAGTTTGGTCAACCCCATGTAACTTATGGGGCAGTAACAGCTCACTTTTCAAAACGTGTTTTTCAGCCCGAAATAAACACGTTTTTTCAGACAGCTGTATCCCTATGTAACTGCAAGGCTCAGAAGAGCCCACACACTCAGGTCTTAACCCCAGTGTGCTGAAAGTGTCAAAACGTGTTTTTCAGCAGAAATAAACATGTTTCTGCAAGTTTGGTCAACCCCATGTAAATTATGGGGCAGTAACAGCTCACTTTTCAAAACGTGTTTTTCAGCCCGAAATAAACACGTTTTTTCAGACAGCTGTATCCCTATGTAACTGCAAGGCTCAGAAGAGCCCACACACTCAGGTCTTAACCCCAGTGTGCTGAAAGTGTCAAAACATGTTTTTCAGCAGAAATAAACGTTTCTGCAAGTTTGGTCAACCCCATGTAAGTTATGGGGCACTAACAGCTCACTTTTCAAAACGTGTTTTTCAGCCCGAAATAAACACGTTTTTTCAGACAGCTGTATCCCTATGTAACTGCAAGTCTCAGAAGAGCCCACACACTCAGGTCTTAACCCCAGTGTGCTGAAAGTGTCAAAACATGTTTTTCAGCAGAAATAAACATGTTTCTGCAAGTTTGGTCAACCCCATGTAACTTATGGGGCAGTAACAGCTCACTTTTCAAAACGTGTTTTTCAGCCCGAAATAAACGCGTTTTTTCAGACAGCTGTATCCCTATGTAACTGCAAGGCTCAGAAGAGCCCACACACTCAGGTCTTAACCCCAGTGTGCTGAAAGTGTCAAAACGTGTTTTTCAGCAGAAATAAACATGTTTCTGCAAGTTTGGTCAACCCCATGTAAGTTATGGGGCAGTAACAGCTCACTTTTCAAAACTTGTTTTTCAGCCCGAAGTAAACACGTTTTTTCAGACAGCTGTATCCCTATGTAACTGCAAGGCTCAGAAGAGCCCACACACTCAGGTCTTAACCCCAGTGTGCTGAAAGTGTCAAAACATGTTTTTCAGCAGAAATAAACATGTTTCTGCAAGTTTGGTCAACCCCATGTAACTTATGGGGCAGTAACAGCTGACTTTTCAAAACGTGTTTTTCAGCCCGAAATAAACGCGTTTTTTCAGACAGCTGTATCCCTATGTAACTGCAAGGCTCAGAAGAGCCCACACACTCAGGTCTAAACCCCAGTGTGTTGAAAGTGTCAAAACGTGTTTTTCAGCAGAAATAAACATGTTTCTGCAAGTTTGGTCAACCCCATATAAGTTATGGGGCAGTAACAGCTCACTTTTCAAAACGTGTTTTTCAGCCCGAAATAAACACGTTTTTTCAGACAGCTGTATCCCTATGTAACTGCAAGGCTCAGAAGAGCCCACACACTCAGGTCTTAACCCCAGTGTGCTGAAAGTGTCAAAACGTGTTTTTCAGCAGAAATAAACATGTTTCTGCAAGTTTGGTCAACCCCATGTAAATTATGGGGCAGTAACAGCTCACTTTTCAAAACGTGTTTTTCAGCCCGAAATAAACACGTTTTTTCAGACAGCTGTATCCCTATGTAACTGCAAGGCTCAGAAGAGCCCACACACTCAGGTCTTAACCCCAGTGTGCTGAAAGTGTCAAAACATGTTTTTCAGCAGAAATAAACATGTTTCTGCAAGTTTGGTCAACCCCATGTAACTTATGGGGCAGTAACAGCTCACTTTTCAAAACGTGTTTTTCAGCCCGAAATAAACGCCTTTTTTCAGACAGCTGTATCCCTATGTAACTGCAAGTCTCAGAAGAGCCCACACACTCAGGTCTTAACCCCAGTGTGCTGAAAGTGTCAAAACGTGTTTTTCAGCAGAAATAAACATGTTTCTGCAAGTTTGGTCAACCCCATGTAACTTATGGGGCAGTAACAGCTCACTTTTCAAAACGTGTTTTTCAGCCCGAAATAAACACGTTTTTTCAGACAGCTGTATCCCTATGTAACTGCAAGGCTCAGAAGAGCCCACACACTCAGGTCTTAACCCCAGTGTGCTGAAAGTGTCAAAACGTGTTTTTCAGCAGAAATAAACATGTTTCTGCAAGTTTGGTCAACCCCATGTAACTTATGGGGCAGTAACAGCTCACTTTTCAAAACGAGTTTTTCAGCCCGAAATAAACACGTTTTTTCAGACAGCTGTATCCCTATGTAACTGCAAGGCTCAGAAGAGCCCACACACTCAGGTCTTAACCCCAGTGTGCTGAAAGTGTCAAAACATGTTTTTCAGCAGAAATAAACATGTTTCTGCAAGTTTGGTCAACCCCATATAAGTTATGGGGCAGTAACAGCAAACTTTTCAAAACGTGTTTTTCAGCCCGAAATAAATGCGTTTTTTCAGACAGCTGTATCCCTATGTAACTGCAAGGCTCAGAGGAACCCACACATTCAGGTATTAACCCCAGTGTGCTGAAAGTGTCAAAACGTGTTTTTCAGCAGAAATAAACATGTTTCTGCAAGTTTGGTCAACCCCATGTAACTTATGGGGCAGTAACAGCTCACTTTTCAAAACGTGTTTTTCAGCCCGAAATAAACACGTTTTTTCAGACAGCTGTATCCCTATGTAACTGCAAGGCTCAGAAGAGCCCACACACTCAGGTCTTAACCCCAGTGTGCTGAAAGTGTCAAAACATGTTTTTCAGCAGAAATAAACATGTTTCTGCAAGTTTGGTCAACCCCATGTAACTTATGGGGCAGTAACAGCTCACTTTTCAAAACGTGTTTT
The DNA here is from genome assembly GCF_040954835.1 of Lepisosteus oculatus. NCBI lineage: Eukaryota > Metazoa > Chordata > Actinopteri > Semionotiformes > Lepisosteidae > Lepisosteus > Lepisosteus oculatus. The sequence continues at coordinate 115,593 of NW_027167799.1, read as the reverse complement.
TCAGCCCGAAATAAACGCGTTTTTTCAGACAGCTGTATCCCTATGTAAATGCAAGGCTCAGAAGAGCCCACACACTCAGGTCTTAACCCCAGTGTGCTGAAAGTGTCAAAACGTGTTTTTCAGCAGAAATAAACATGTTTCTGCAAGTTTGGTCAACCCCATGTAACTTATGGGGCAGTAACAGCTCACTTTTCAAAACGTGTTTTTCAGCCCGAAATAAACGCGTTTTTTCAGACAGCTGTATCCCTATGTAACTGCAAGACTCAGAAGAGCCCACACACTCAGGTCTTAACCCCAGTGTGCTGAAAGTGTCAAAACGTGTTTTTCAGCAGAAATAAACATGTTTCTGCAAATTTGGTCAACCCCATGTAAGTTATGGGGCACTAACAGCTCACTTTTCAAAACGTGTTTTTCAGCCCGAAATAAACACGTTTTTTCAGACAGCTGTATCCCTATGTAACTGCAAGGCTCAGAAGAGCCCACACACTCAGGTCTTAACCACAGTGTGCTGAAAGTGTCAAAACATGTTTTTCAGCAGAAATAAACATGTTTCTGCAAGTTTGGTCAACCCCATGTAACTTATGGGGCAGTAACAGCTCACTTTTCAAAACGTGTTTTTCAGCCCGAAATAAACGCGTTTTTTCAGACAGCTGTATCCCTATGTAACTGCAAGGCTCAGAAGAGCCCACACACTCAGGTCTAAACCCCAGTGTGTTGAAAGTGTCAAAACGTGTTTTTCAGCAGAAATAAACATGTTTCTGCAAGTTTGGTCAACCCCATATAAGTTATGGGGCAGTAACAGCTCACTTTTCAAAACGTGTTTTTCAGCCCGAAATAAACACGTTTTTTCAGACAGCTGTATCCCTATGTAACTGCAAGGCTCAGAAGAGCCCACACACTCAGGTCTTAACCCCAGTGTGCTGAAAGTGTCAAAACGTGTTTTTCAGCAGAAATAAACATGTTTCTGCAAGTTTGGTCAACCCCATGTAAATTATGGGGCAGTAACAGCTCACTTTTCAAAACGTGTTTTTCAGCCCGAAATAAACACGTTTTTTCAGACAGCTGTATCCCTATGTAACTGCAAGGCTCAGAAGAGCCCACACACTCAGGTCTTAACCCCAGTGTGCTGAAAGTGTCAAAACATGTTTTTCAGCAGAAATAAACATGTTTCTGCAAGTTTGGTCAACCCCATGTAACTTATGGGGCAGTAACAGCTCACTTTTCAAAACGTGTTTTTCAGCCCGAAATAAACGCCTTTTTTCAGACAGCTGTATCCCTATGTAACTGCAAGTCTCAGAAGAGCCCACACACTCAGGTCTTAACCCCAGTGTGCTGAAAGTGTCAAAACGTGTTTTTCAGCAGAAATAAACATGTTTCTGCAAGTTTGGTCAACCCCATGTAACTTATGGGGCAGTAACAGCTCACTTTTCAAAACGTGTTTTTCAGCCCGAAATAAACACGTTTTTTCAGACAGCTGTATCCCTATGTAACTGCAAGGCTCAGAAGAGCCCACACACTCAGGTCTTAACCCCAGTGTGCTGAAAGTGTCAAAACATGTTTTTCAGCAGAAATAAACATGTTTCTGCAAGTTTGGTCAACCCCATGTAACTTATGGGGCAGTAACAGCTCACTTTTCAAAACGTGTTTTTCAGCCCGAAATAAACGCGTTTTTTCAGACAGCTGTATCCCTATGTAACTGCAAGGCTCAGAAGAACCCACACACTCAGGTCTTAACCCCAGTGTGCTGAAAGTGTCAAAACATGTTTTTCAGCAGAAATAAACATGTTTCTGCAAGTTTGGTCAACCCCATGTAACTTATGGGGCAGTAACAGCTCACTTTTCAAAACGTGTTTTTCAGCCCGAAATAAACGCGTTTTTTCAGACAGCTGTATCCCTATGTAACTGCAAGGCTCAGAAGAGCCCACACACTCAGGTCTTAACCCCAGTGTGCTGAAAGTGTCAAAACGTGTTTTTCAGCAGAAATAAACATGTTTCTGCAAGTTTGGTCAACCCCATGTAAGTTATGGGGCAGTAACAGCTCACTTTTCAAAACGTGTTTTTCAGCCCGAAATAAACACGTTTTTTCAGACAGCTGTATCCCTATGTAACTGCAAGGCTCAGAAGAGCCCACACACTCAGGTCTTAACCCCAGTGTGCTGAAAGTGTCAAAACGTGTTTTTCAGCAGAAATAAACATGTTTCTGCAAGTTTGGTCAACCCCATGTAACTTATGGGGCAGTAACAGCTCACTTTTCAAAACGTGTTTTTCAGCCCGAAATAAACGCCTTTTTTCAGACAGCTGTATCCCTATGTAACTGCAAGTCTCAGAAGAGCCCACACACTCAGGTCTTAACCCCAGTGTGCTGAAAGTGTCAAAACGTGTTTTTCAGCAGAAATAAACATGTTTCTGCAAGTTTGGTCAACCCCATGTAACTTATGGGGCAGTAACAGCTCACTTTTCAAAACGTGTTTTTCAGCCCGAAATAAACACGTTTTTTCAGACAGCTGTATCCCTATGTAACTGCAAGGCTCAGAAGAGCCCACACACTCAGGTCTTAACCCCAGTGTGCTGAAAGTGTCAAAACATGTTTTTCAGCAGAAATAAACATGTTTCTGCAAGTTTGGTCAACCCCATGTAACTTATGGGGCAGTAACAGCTCACTTTTCAAAACGTGTTTTTCAGCCCGAAATAAACGCGTTTTTTCAGACAGCTGTATCCCTATGTAACTGCAAGGCTCAGAAGAACCCACACACTCAGGTCTTAACCCCAGTGTGCTGAAAGTGTCAAAACATGTTTTTCAGCAGAAATAAACATGTTTCTGCAAGTTTGGTCAACCCCATGTAACTTATGGGGCAGTAACAGCTCACTTTTCAAAACGTGTTTTTCAGCCCGAAATAAACGCGTTTTTTCAGACAGCTGTATCCCTATGTAACTGCAAGGCTCAGAAGAGCCCACACACTCAGGTCTTAACCCCAGTGTGCTGAAAGTGTCAAAACGTGTTTTTCAGCAGAAATAAACATGTTTCTGCAAGTTTGGTCAACCCCATGTAAGTTATGGGGCAGTAACAGCTCACTTTTCAAAACGTGTTTTTCAGCCCGAAATAAACACGTTTTTTCAGACAGCTGTATCCCTATGTAACTGCAAGGCTCAGAAGAGCCCACACACTCAGGTCTTAACCCCAGTGTGCTGAAAGTGTCAAAACGTGTTTTTCAGCAGAAATAAACATGTTTCTGCAAGTTTGGTCAACCCCATATAAGTTATGGGGCAGTAACATCAAACTTTTCAAAACGTGTTTTTCAGCCCGAAATAAACGCGTTTTTTCGGACAGCTGTATCCCTATGTAACTGCAAGGCTCAGAAGAACCCACACACTCAGGTATTAACCCCAGTGTGCTGAAAGTGTCAAAACGTGTTTTTCAGCAGAAATAAACATGTTTCTGCAAGTTTGGTCAACCCCATGTAACTTATGGGGCAGTAACAGCTCACTTTTCAAAACGTGTTTTTCAGCCCGAAATAAACACGTTTTTTCAGACAGCTGTATCCCTATGTAACTGCAAGGCTCAGAAGAGCCCACACACTCAGGTCTTAACCCCAGTGTGCTGAAAGTGTCAAAACGTGTTTTTCAGCAGAAATAAACATGTTTCTGCAAGTTTGGTCAACCCCATGTAAATTATGGGGCAGTAACAGCTCACTTTTCAAAACGTGTTTTTCAGCCCGAAATAAACACGTTTTTTCAGACAGCTGTATCCCTATGTAACTGCAAGGCTCAGAAGAGCCCACACACTCAGGTCTTAACCCCAGTGTGCTGAAAGTGTCAAAACATGTTTTTCAGCAGAAATAAACGTTTCTGCAAGTTTGGTCAACCCCATGTAAGTTATGGGGCACTAACAGCTCACTTTTCAAAACGTGTTTTTCAGCCCGAAATAAACACGTTTTTTCAGACAGCTGTATCCCTATGTAACTGCAAGTCTCAGAAGAGCCCACACACTCAGGTCTTAACCCCAGTGTGCTGAAAGTGTCAAAACATGTTTTTCAGCAGAAATAAACATGTTTCTGCAAGTTTGGTCAACCCCATGTAACTTATGGGGCAGTAACAGCTCACTTTTCAAAACGTGTTTTTCAGCCCGAAATAAACGCGTTTTTTCAGACAGCTGTATCCCTATGTAACTGCAAGGCTCAGAAGAGCCCACACACTCAGGTCTTAACCCCAGTGTGCTGAAAGTGTCAAAACGTGTTTTTCAGCAGAAATAAACATGTTTCTGCAAGTTTGGTCAACCCCATGTAAGTTATGGGGCAGTAACAGCTCACTTTTCAAAACTTGTTTTTCAGCCCGAAGTAAACACGTTTTTTCAGACAGCTGTATCCCTATGTAACTGCAAGGCTCAGAAGAGCCCACACACTCAGGTCTTAACCCCAGTGTGCTGAAAGTGTCAAAACATGTTTTTCAGCAGAAATAAACATGTTTCTGCAAGTTTGGTCAACCCCATGTAACTTATGGGGCAGTAACAGCTGACTTTTCAAAACGTGTTTTTCAGCCCGAAATAAACGCGTTTTTTCAGACAGCTGTATCCCTATGTAACTGCAAGGCTCAGAAGAGCCCACACACTCAGGTCTAAACCCCAGTGTGTTGAAAGTGTCAAAACGTGTTTTTCAGCAGAAATAAACATGTTTCTGCAAGTTTGGTCAACCCCATATAAGTTATGGGGCAGTAACAGCTCACTTTTCAAAACGTGTTTTTCAGCCCGAAATAAACACGTTTTTTCAGACAGCTGTATCCCTATGTAACTGCAAGGCTCAGAAGAGCCCACACACTCAGGTCTTAACCCCAGTGTGCTGAAAGTGTCAAAACGTGTTTTTCAGCAGAAATAAACATGTTTCTGCAAGTTTGGTCAACCCCATGTAAGTTATGGGGCAGTAACAGCTCACTTTTCAAAACGTGTTTTTCAGCCCGAAATAAACACGTTTTTTCAGACAGCTGTATCCCTATGTAACTGCAAGGCTCAGAAGAGCCCACACACTCAGGTCTTAACCCCAGTGTGCTGAAAGTGTCAAAACGTGTTTTTCAGCAGAAATAAACATGTTTCTGCAAGTTTGGTCAACCCCATATAAGTTATGGGGCAGTAACATCAAACTTTTCAAAACGTGTTTTTCAGCCCGAAATAAACGCGTTTTTTCGGACAGCTGTATCCCTATGTAACTGCAAGGCTCAGAAGAACCCACACACTCAGGTATTAACCCCAGTGTGCTGAAAGTGTCAAAACGTGTTTTTCAGCAGAAATAAACATGTTTCTGCAAGTTTGGTCAACCCCATGTAACTTATGGGGCAGTAACAGCTCACTTTTCAAAACGTGTTTTTCAGCCCGAAATAAACACGTTTTTTCAGACAGCTGTATCCCTATGTAACTGCAAGGCTCAGAAGAGCCCACACACTCAGGTCTTAACCCCAGTGTGCTGAAAGTGTCAAAACGTGTTTTTCAGCAGAAATAAACATGTTTCTGCAAGTTTGGTCAACCCCATGTAACTTATGGGGCAGTAACAGCTCACTTTTCAAAACGAGTTTTTCAGCCCGAAATAAACACGTTTTTTCAGACAGCTGTATCCCTATGTAACTGCAAGGCTCAGAAGAGCCCACACACTCAGGTCTTAACCCCAGTGTGCTGAAAGTGTCAAAACATGTTTTTCAGCAGAAATAAACATGTTTCTGCAAGTTTGGTCAACCCCATATAAGTTATGGGGCAGTAACAGCAAACTTTTCAAAACGTGTTTTTCAGCCCGAAATAAATGCGTTTTTTCAGACAGCTGTATCCCTATGTAACTGCAAGGCTCAGAGGAACCCACACACTCAGGTATTAACCCCAGTGTGCTGAAAGTGTCAAAACGTGTTTTTCAGCAGAAATAAACATGTTTCTGCAAGTTTGGTCAACCCCATGTAACTTATGGGGCAGTAACAGCTCACTTTTCAAAACGTGTTTTTCAGCCCGAAATAAACACGTTTTTTCAGACAGCTGTATCCCTATGTAACTGCAAGGCTCAGAAGAGCCCACACACTCAGGTCTTAACCCCAGTGTGCTGAAAGTGTCAAAACATGTTTTTCAGCAGAAATAAACATGTTTCTGCAAGTTTGGTCAACCCCATGTAACTTATGGGGCAGTAACAGCTCACTTTTCAAAACGTGTTTTTCAGCCCGAAATAAACGCGTTTTTTCAGACAGCTGTATCCCTATGTAAATGCAAGGCTCAGAAGAGCCCACACACTCAGGTCTTAACCCCAGTGTGCTGAAAGTGTCAAAACGTGTTTTTCAGCAGAAATAAACATGTTTCTGCAAGTTTGGTCAACCCCATGTAACTTATGGGGCAGTAACAGCTCACTTTTCAAAACGTGTTTTTCAGCCCGAAATAAACGCGTTTTTTCAGACAGCTGTATCCCTATGTAACTGCAAGACTCAGAAGAGCCCACACACTCAGGTCTTAACCCCAGTGTGCTGAAAGTGTCAAAACGTGTTTTTCAGCAGAAATAAACATGTTTCTGCAAATTTGGTCAACCCCATGTAAGTTATGGGGCACTAACAGCTCACTTTTCAAAACGTGTTTTTCAGCCCGAAATAAACACGTTTTTTCAGACAGCTGTATCCCTATGTAACTGCAAGGCTCAGAAGAGCCCACACACTCAGGTCTTAACCCCAGTGTGCTGAAAGTGTCAAAACATGTTTTTCAGCAGAAATAAACATGTTTCTGCAAGTTTGGTCAACCCCATGTAACTTATGGGGCAGTAACAGCTCACTTTTCAAAACGTGTTTTTCAGCCCGAAATAAACACGTTTTTTCAGACAGCTGTATCCCTATGTAACTGCAAGGCTCAGAAGAACCCACACACTCAGGTATTAACCCCAGTGTGCTGAAAGTGTCAAAACGTGTTTTTCAGCAGAAATAAACATGTTTCTGCAAGTTTGGTCAACCCCATGTAACTTATGGGGCAGTAACAGCTCACTTTTCAAAACGTGTTTTTCAGCCCGACATAAACACGTTTTTTCAGACAGCTGTATCCCTATGTAACTGCAAGGCTCAGAAGAGCCCACACACTCAGGTCTTAACGCCAGTGTGCTGAACGTGTCAAAACGTGTTTTTCAGCAGAAATAAACATGTTTCTGCAAGTTTGGTCAACCCCATGTAACTTATGGGGCAGTAACAGCTCACTTTTCAAAACGTGTTTTTCAGCCCGAAATAAACGCGTTTTTTCAGACAGCTGTATCCCTATGTAACTGCAAGGCTCAGAAGAGCCCACACACTCAGGTCTAAACCCCAGTGTGTTGAAAGTGTCAAAACGTGTTTTTCAGCAGAAATAAACATGTTTCTGCAAGTTTGGTCAACCCCATATAAGTTATGGGGCAGTAACAGCTCACTTTTCAAAACGTGTTTTTCAGCCCGAAATAAACACGTTTTTTCAGACAGCTGTATCCCTATGTAACTGCAAGGCTCAGAAGAGCCCACACACTCAGGTCTTAACCCCAGTGTGCTGAAAGTGTCAAAACGTGTTTTTCAGCAGAAATAAACATGTTTCTGCAAGTTTGGTCAACCCCATGTAAATTATGGGGCAGTAACAGCTCACTTTTCAAAACGTGTTTTTCAGCCCGAAATAAACACGTTTTTTCAGACAGCTGTATCCCTATGTAACTGCAAGGCTCAGAAGAGCCCACACACTCAGGTCTTAACCCCAGTGTGCTGAAAGTGTCAAAACATGTTTTTCAGCAGAAATAAACATGTTTCTGCAAGTTTGGTCAACCCCATGTAAGTTATGGGGCACTAACAGCTCACTTTTCAAAACGTGTTTTTTAGCCCGAAATAAACACGTTTTTTCAGACAGCTGTATCCCTATGTAACTGCAAGTCTCAGAAGAGCCCACACACTCAGGTCTTAACCCCAGTGTGCTGAAAGTGTCAAAACATGTTTTTCAGCAGAAATAAACATGTTTCTGCAAGTTTGGTCAACCCCATGTAACTTATGGGGCAGTAACAGCTCACTTTTCAAAACGTGTTTTTCAGCCCGAAATAAACGCCTTTTTTCAGACAGCTGTATCCCTATGTAACTGCAAGGCTCAGAAGAGCCCACACACTCAGGTCTTAACCCCAGTGTGCTGAAAGTGTCAAAACGTGTTTTTCAGCAGAAATAAACATGTTTCTGCAAGTTTGGTCAACCCCATGTAACTTATGGGGCAGTAACAGCTCACTTTTCAAAACGTGTTTTTCAGCCCGAAATAAACACGTTTTTTCAGACAGCTGTATCCCTATGTAACTGCAAGGCTCAGAAGAGCCCACACACTCAGGTCTTAACCCCAGTGTGCTGAAAGTGTCAAAACGTGTTTTTCAGCAGAAATAAACATGTTTCTGCAAGTTTGGTCAACCCCATGTAACTTATGGGGCAGTAACAGCTCACTTTTCAAAACGAGTTTTTCAGCCCGAAATAAACACGTTTTTTCAGACAGCTGTATCCCTATGTAACTGCAAGGCTCAGAAGAGCCCACACACTCAGGTCTTAACCCCAGTGTGCTGAAAGTGTCAAAACATGTTTTTCAGCAGAAATAAACATGTTTCTGCAAGTTTGGTCAACCCCATATAAGTTATGGGGCAGTAACAGCAAACTTTTCAAAACGTGTTTTTCAGCCCGAAATAAATGCGTTTTTCAGACAGCTGTATCCCTATGTAACTGCAAGGCTCAGAGGAACCCACACACTCAGGTATTAACCCCAGTGTGCTGAAAGTGTCAAAACGTGTTTTTCAGCAGAAATAAACATGTTTCTGCAAGTTTGGTCAACCCCATGTAACTTATGGGGCAGTAACAGCTCACTTTTCAAAACGTGTTATTCAGCCCGAAATAAACACGTTTTTTCAGACAGCTGTATCCCTATGTAACTGCAAGGCTCAGAAGAGCCCACACACTCAGGTCTTAACCCCAGTGTGCTGAAAGTGTCAAAACATGTTTTTCAGCAGAAATAAACATGTTTCTGCAAGTTTGGTCAACCCCATGTAACTTATGGGGCAGTAACAGCTCACTTTTCAAAACGTGTTTTTCAGCCCGAAATAAACGCGTTCTTTCAGACAGCTTTATCCCTATGTAACTGCAAGGCTCAGAAGAGCCCACACACTCAGGTCTTAACCCCAGTGTGCTGAAAGTGTCAAAACGTGTTTTTCAGCAGAAATAAACATGTTTCTGCAAGTTTGGTCAACCCCATGTAACTTATGGGGCAGTAACAGCTCACTTTTCAAAACGTGTTTTTCAGCCCGAAATAAACGCGTTTTTTCAGACAGCTGTATCCCTATGTAACTGCAAGGCTCAGAAGAGCCCACACACTCAGGTCTTAACCCCAGTGTGCTGAAAGTGTCAAAACGTGTTTTTCAGCAGAAATAAACATGTTTCTGCAAATTTGGTCAACCCCATGTAAGTTATGGGGCACTAACAGCTCACTTTTCAAAACGTGTTTTTCAGCCCGAAATAACCACGTTTTTTCAGACAGCTGTATCCCTATGTAACTGCAAGGCTCAGAAGAGCCCACACACTCAGGTATTAACCCCAGTGTGCTGAAAGTGTCAAAACGTGTTTTTCAGCAGAAATAAACATGTTTCTGCAAGTTTGGTCAACCCCATGTAACTTATGGGGCAGTAACAGCTCACTTTTCAAAACGTGTTTTTCAGCCCGAAATAAACACGTTTTTTCAGACAGCTGTATCCCTATGTAACTGCAAGGCTCAGAAGAGCCCACACACTCAGGTCTTAACCCCAGTGTGCTGAAAGTGTCAAAACATGTTTTTCAGCAGAAATAAACATGTTTCTGCAAGTTTGGTCAACCCCATGTAACTTATGGGACAGTAACAGCTCACTTTTCAAAACGTGTTTTTCAGCCCGAAATAAACGCGTTTTTTCAGACAGCTGTATCCCTATGTAACTGCAAGACTCAGAAGAGCCCACACACTCAGGTCTTAACCCCAGTGTGCTGAAAGTGTCAAAACGTGTTTTTCAGCAGAAATAAACATGTTTCTGCAAATTTGGTCAACCCCATGTAAGTTATGGGGCACTAACAGCTCACTTTTCAAAACGTGTTTTTCAGCCCGAAATAAACACGTTTTTTCAGACAGCTGTATCCCTATGTAACTGCAAGGCTCAGAAGAGCCCACACACTCAGGTCTTAACCCCAGTGTGCTGAAAGTGTCAAAACATGTTTTTCAGCAGAAATAAACATGTTTCTGCAAGTTTGGTCAACCCCATGTAACTTATGGGGCAGTAACAGCTCACTTTTCAAAACGTGTTTTTCAGCCCGAAATAAACACGTTTTTTCAGACAGCTGTATCCCTATGTAACTGCAAGGCTCAGAAGAACCCACACACTCAGGTATTAACCCCAGTGTGCTGAAAGTGTCAAAACGTGTTTTTCAGCAGAAATAAACATGTTTCTGCAAGTTTGGTCAACCCCATGTAACTTATGGGGCAGTAACAGCTCACTTTTCAAAACGTGTTTTTCAGCCCGACATAAACACGTTTTTTCAGACAGCTGTATCCCTATGTAACTGCAAGGCTCAGAAGAGCCCACACACTCAGGTCTTAACGCCAGTGTGCTGAACGTGTCAAAACGTGTTTTTCAGCAGAAATAAACATGTTTCTGCAAGTTTGGTCAACCCCATGTAACTTATGGGGCAGTAACAGCTCACTTTTCAAAACGTGTTTTTCAGCCCGAAATAAACGCGTTTTTTCAGACAGCTGTATCCCTATGTAACTGCAAGGCTCAGAAGAGCCCACACACTCAGGTCTAAACCCCAGTGTGTTGAAAGTGTCAAAACGTGTTTTTCAGCAGAAATAAACATGTTTCTGCAAGTTTGGTCAACCCCATATAAGTTATGGGGCAGTAACAGCTCACTTTTCAAAACGTGTTTTTCAGCCCGAAATAAACACGTTTTTTCAGACAGCTGTATCCCTATGTAACTGCAAGGCTCAGAAGAGCCCACACACTCAGGTCTTAACCCCAGTGTGCTGAAAGTGTCAAAACGTGTTTTTCAGCAGAAATAAACATGTTTCTGCAAGTTTGGTCAACCCCATGTAAATTATGGGGCAGTAACAGCTCACTTTTCAAAACGTGTTTTTCAGCCCGAAATAAACACGTTTTTTCAGACAGCTGTATCCCTATGTAACTGCAAGGCTCAGAAGAGCCCACACACTCAGGTCTTAACCCCAGTGTGCTGAAAGTGTCAAAACATGTTTTTCAGCAGAAATAAACATGTTTCTGCAAGTTTGGTCAACCCCATGTAAGTTATGGGGCACTAACAGCTCACTTTTCAAAACGTGTTTTTTAGCCCGAAATAAACACGTTTTTTCAGACAGCTGTATCCCTATGTAACTGCAAGTCTCAGAAGAGCCCACACACTCAGGTCTTAACCCCAGTGTGCTGAAAGTGTCAAAACATGTTTTTCAGCAGAAATAAACATGTTTCTGCAAGTTTGGTCAACCCCATGTAACTTATGGGGCAGTAACAGCTCACTTTTCAAAACGTGTTTTTCAGCCCGAAATAAACGCCTTTTTTCAGACAGCTGTATCCCTATGTAACTGCAAGGCTCAGAAGAGCCCACACACTCAGGTCTTAACCCCAGTGTGCTGAAAGTGTCAAAACGTGTTTTTCAGCAGAAATAAACATGTTTCTGCAAGTTTGGTCAACCCCATGTAACTTATGGGGCAGTAACAGCTCACTTTTCAAAACGTGTTTTTCAGCCCGAAATAAACACGTTTTTTCAGACAGCTGTATCCCTATGTTACTGCAAGGCTCAGAAGAGCCCACACACTCAGGTCTTAACCCCAGTGTGCTGAAAGTGTCAAAACGTGTTTTTCAGCAGAAATAAACATGTTTCTGCAAGTTTGGTCAACCCCATGTAACTTATGGGGCAGTAACAGCTCACTTTTCAAAACAAGTTTTTCAGCCCGAAATAAACACGTTTTTTTCAGACAGCTGTATCCCTATGTAACTGCAAGGCTCAGAAGAGCCCACACACTCAGGTCTTAACCCCAGTGTGCTGAAAGTGTCAAAACATGTTTTTCAGCAGAAATAAACATGTTTCTGCAAGTTTGGTCAACCCCATATAAGTTATGGGGCAGTAACAGCAAACTTTTCAAAACGTGTTTTTCAGCCCGAAATAAATGCGTTTTTTCAGACAGCTGTATCCCTATGTAACTGCAAGGCTCAGAGGAACCCACACACTCAGGTATTAACCCCAGTGTGCTGAAAGTGTCAAAACGTGTTTTTCAGCAGAAATAAACATGTTTCTGCAAGTTTGGTCAACCCCATGTAACTTATGGGGCAGTAACAGCTCACTTTTCAAAACGTGTTATTCAGCCCGAAATAAACACGTTTTTTCAGACAGCTGTATCCCTATGTAACTGCAAGGCTCAGAAGAGCCCACACACTCAGGTCTTAACCCCAGTGTGCTGAAAGTGTCAAAACATGTTTTTCAGCAGAAATAAACATGTTTCTGCAAGTTTGGTCAACCCCATGTAACTTATGGGGCAGTAACAGCTCACTTTTCAAAACGTGTTTTTCAGCCCGAAATAAACGCGTTCTTTCAGACAGCTTTATCCCTATGTAACTGCAAGGCTCAGAAGAGCCCACACACTCAGGTCTTAACCCCAGTGTGCTGAAAGTGTCAAAACGTGTTTTTCAGCAGAAATAAACATGTTTCTGCAAGTTTGGTCAACCCCATGTAACTTATGGGGCAGTAACAGCTCACTTTTCAAAACGTGTTTTTCAGCCCGAAATAAACGCGTTTTTTCAGACAGCTGTATCCCTATGTAACTGCAAGGCTCAGAAGAGCCCACACACTCAGGTCTTAACCCCAGTGTGCTGAAAGTGTCAAAACGTGTTTTTCAGCAGAAATAAACATGTTTCTGCAAATTTGGTCAACCCCATGTAAGTTATGGGGCACTAACAGCTCACTTTTCAAAACGTGTTTTTCAGCCCGAAATAAACACGTTTTTTCAGACAGCTGTATCCCTATGTAACTGCAAGGCTCAGAAGAGCCCACACACTCAGGTCTTAACCCCAGTGTGCTGAAAGTGTCAAAACATGTTTTTCAGCAGAAATAAACATGTTTCTGCAAGTTTGGTCAACCCCATGTAACTTATGGGGCAGTAACAGCTCACTTTTCAAAACGTGTTTTTCAGCCCGAAATAAACACGTTTTTTCAGACAGCTGTATCCCTATGTAACTGCAAGGCTCAGAAGAACCCACACACTCAGGTATTAACCCCAGTGTGCTGAAAGTGTCAAAACGTGTTTTTCAGCAGAAATAAACATGTTTCTGCAAGTTTGGTCAACCCCATGTAACTTATGGGGCAGTAACAGCTCACTTTTCAAAACGTGTTTTTCAGCCCGAAATAAACGCGTTTTTTCAGACAGCTGTATCCCTATGTAACTGCAAGGCTCAGAAGAGCCCACACACTCAGGTCTTAACCCCAGTGTGCTGAAAGTGTCAAAACGTGTTTTTCAGCAGAAATAAACATGTTTCTGCAAGTTTGGTCAACCCCATATAAGTTATGGGGCAGTAACAGCTCACTTTTCAAAACGTGTTTTTCAGCCCGAAATAAACACGTTTTTTCAGACAGCTGTATCCCTATGTAACTGCAAGGCTCAGAAGAGCCCACACACTCAGGTCTTAACCCCAGTGTGCTGAAAGTGTCAAAACGTGTTTTTCAGCAGAAATAAACATGTTTCTGCAAGTTTGGTCAACCCCATGTAAATTATGGGGCAGTAACAGCTCACTTTTCAAAACGTGTTTTTCAGCCCGAAATAAACACGTTTTTTCAGACAGCTGTATCCCTATGTAACTGCAAGGCTCAGAAGAGCCCACACACTCAGGTCTTAACCCCAGTGTGCTGAAAGTGTCAAAACATGTTTTTCAGCAGAAATAAACATGTTTCTGCAAGTTTGGTCAACCCCATGTAAGTTATGGGGCACTAACAGCTCACTTTTCAAAACGTGTTTTTTAGCCCGAAATAAACACGTTTTTTCAGACAGCTGTATCCCTATGTAACTGCAAGGCTCAGAAGAGCCCACACACTCAGGTCTTAACCCCAGTGTGCTGAAAGTGTCAAAACGTGTTTTTCAGCCCGAAATAAACACGTTTTTTCAGACAGCTGTATCCCTATGTATATGCAAGGCTCAGAAGAGCCCACACACTCAGGTCTTAACCCCAGTGTGCTGAAAGTGTAAAAACATGTTTTTCAGCAGAAATAAACATGTTTCTGCAAGTTTGGTCAACCCCATGTAACTTATGGGGCAGTAACAGCTCACTTTTCAAAACGTGTTTTTCAGCCCGAAATAAACGCGTTTTTTCAGACAGCTGTATCCCTATGTAACTGCAAGGCTCAGAAGAGCCCACACACTCAGGTCTTAACCCCAGTGTGCTGAAAGTGTCAAAACGTGTTTTTCAGCAGAAATAAACATGTTTCTGCAAGTTTGGTCAACCCCATGTAACTTATGGGGCAGTAACAGCTCACTTCTCAAAACGTGTTTTTCAGCCCGAAATAAACGCGTTTTTTCAGACAGCTGTATCCCTATGTAACTGCAAGGCTCAGAAGAGCCCACACACTCAAGTCTTAACCCCAGTGTGCTGAAAGTGTCAAAACGTGTTTTTCAGCAGAAATAAACATGTTTCTGCAAATTTGGTCAACCCCATGTAAGTTATGGGGCACTAACAGCTCACTTTTCAAAACGTGTTTTTCAGCCCGAAATAAACACGTTTTTTCAGACAGCTGTATCCCTATGTAACTGCAAGGCTCAGAAGAGCCCACACACTCAGGTCTTAACCCCAGTGTGCTGAAAGTGTCAAAACATGTTTTTCAGCAGAAATAAACATCTTTCTGCAAGTTTGGTCAACCCCATGTAACTTATGGGGCAGTAACAGCTCACTTTTCAAAACGTGTTTTTCAGCCCGAAATAAACACGTTTTTTCAGACAGCTGTATCCCTATGTAACTGCAAGGCTCAGAAGAACCCACACACTCAGGTATTAACCCCAGTGTGCTGAAAGTGTCAAAACGTGTTTTTCAGCAGAAATAAACATTTTTCTGCAAGTTTGGTCAACCCCATGTAACTTATGGGGCAGTAACAGCTCACTTTTCAAAACGTGTTTTTCAGCCCGACATAAACACGTTTTTTCAGACGGCTGTATCCCTATGTAACTGCAAGGCTCAGAAGAGCCCACACACTCAGGTCTTAACGCCAGTGTGCTGAACGTGTCAAAACGTGTTTTTCAGCAGAAATAAACATGTTTCTGCAAGTTTGGTCAACCCCATGTAACTTATGGGGCAGTAACAGCTCACTTTTCAAAACGTGTTTTTCAGCCCGAAATAAACACGTTTTTTCAGACAGCTGTATCCCTATGTAACTGCAAGGCTCAGAAGAGCCCACACACTCAGGTCTTAACCCCAGTGTGCTGAAAGTGTCAAAACATGTTTTTCAGCAGAAATAAACATGTTTCTGCAAGTTTGGTCAACCCCATGTAAGTTATGGGGCAGTAACAGCTCACTTTTCAAAACGTGTTTTTCAGCCCGAAATAAATGCGTTTTTTCAGACAGCTGTATCCCTATGTAACTGCAAGGCTCAGAAGAGCCCACACACTCAGGTCTTAACCCCAGTGTGCTGAAAGTGTCAAAACGTGTTTTTCAGCAGAAATAAACATGTTTCTGCAAGTTTGGTCAACCCCATGTAACTTATGGGGCAGTAACAGCTCACTTTTCAAAACGTGTTTTTCAGCCCGAAATAAACGCGTTTTTTCAGACAGCTGTATCCCTATGTAACTGCAAGGCTCAGAAGAGCCCACACACTCAGGTCTTAACCCCAGTGTGCTGAAAGTGTCAAAACGTGTTTTTCAGCAGAAATAAACATGTTTCTGCAAATTTGGTCAACCCCATGTAAGTTATGGGGCACTAACAGCTCACTTTTCAAAACGTGTTTTTCAGCCCGAAATAAACACGTTTTTTCAGACAGCTGTATCCCTATGTAACTGCAAGGCTCAGAAGAGCCCACACACTCAGGTCTTAACCCCAGTGTGCTGAAAGTGTCAAAACATGTTTTTCAGCAGAAATAAACATGTTTCTGCAAGTTTGGTCAACCCCATGTAACTTATGGGGCAGTAACAGCTCACTTTTCAAAACGTGTTTTTCAGCCCGAAATAAACACGTTTTTTCAGACAGCTGTATCCCTATGTAACTGCAAGGCTCAGAAGAACCCACACACTCAGGTATTAACCCCAGTGTGCTGAAAGTGTCAAAACGTGTTTTTCAGCAGAAATAAACATGTTTCTGCAAGTTTGGTCAACCCCATGTAACTTATGGGGCAGTAACAGCTCACTTTTCAAAACGTGTTTTTCAGCCCGACATAAACACGTTTTTTCAGACGGCTGTATCCCTATGTAACTGCAAGGCTCAGAAGAGCCCACACACTCAGGTCTTAACGCCAGTGTGCTGAACGTGTCAAAACGTGTTTTTCAGCAGAAATAAACATGTTTCTGCAAGTTTGGTCAACCCCATGTAACTTATGGGGCAGTAACAGCTCACTTTTCAAAACGTGTTTTTCAGCCCGAAATAAACACGTTTTTTCAGACAGCTGTATCCCTATGTAACTGCAAGGCTCAGAAGAGCCCACACACTCAGGTCTTAACCCCAGTGTGCTGAAAGTGTCAAAACATGTTTTTCAGCAGAAATAAACATGTTTCTGCAAGTTTGGTCAACCCCATGTAAGTTATGGGGCAGTAACAGCTCACTTTTCAAAACGTGTTTTTCAGCCCGAAATAAATGCGTTTTTTCAGACAGCTGTATCCCTATGTAACTGCAAGGCTCAGAAGAACCCACACACTCAGGTCTTAACCCCAGTGTGCTGAAAGTCTCAAAACATGTTTTTCAGCAGAAATAAACATGTTTCTGCAAGTTTGGTCAACCCCATGTAACTTATGGGGCAGTAACAGCTCACTTTTCAAAACATGTTTTTCAGCCCGAAATAAACGCGTTTTTTCAGACAGCTGTATCCCTATGTAACTGCAAGGCTCAGAAGAGCCCACACACTCAGGTCTTAACCCCAGTGTGCTGAAAGTGTCAAAACGTGTTTTTCAGCAGAAATAAACATGTTTCTGCAAGTTTGGTCAACCCCATATAAGTTATGGGGCACTAACAGCTCACTTTTCAAAACGTGTTTTTCAGCCCGAAATAAACACGTTTTTTCAGACAGCTGTATCCCTATGTAACTGCAAGGCTCAGAAGAGCCCACACACTCAGGTCTTAACCCCAGTGTGCTGAAAGTGTCAAAACATTTTTTTCAGCAGAAATAAACATCTTTCTGCAAGTTTGGTCAACCCCATGTAACTTATGGGGCAGTAACAGCTCACTTTTCAAAACGTGTTTTTCAGCCCGAAATAAACACGTTTTTTCAGACAGCTGTATCCCTATGTAACTGCAAGGCTCAGAAGAACCCACACACTCAGGTATTAACCCCAGTGTGCTGAAAGTGTCAAAACGTGTTTTTCAGCAGAAATAAACATTTTTCTGCAAGTTTGGTCAACCCCATGTAACTTATGGGGCAGTAACAGCTCACTTTTCAAAACGTGTTTTTCAGCCCGACATAAACACGTTTTTTCAGACGGCTGTATCCCTATGTAACTGCAAGGCTCAGAAGAGCCCACACACTCAGGTCTTAACGCCAGTGTGCTGAACGTGTCAAAACGTGTTTTTCAGCAGAAATAAACATGTTTCTGCAAGTTTGGTCAACCCCATGTAACTTATGGGGCAGTAACAGCTCACTTTTCAAAACGTGTTTTTCAGCCCGAAATAAACACGTTTTTTCAGACAGCTGTATCCCTATGTAACTGCAAGGCTCAGAAGAGCCCACACACTCAGGTCTTAACCCCAGTGTGCTGAAAGTGTCAAAACATGTTTTTCAGCAGAAATAAACATGTTTCTGCAAGTTTGGTCAACCCCATGTAAGTTATGGGGCAGTAACAGCTCACTTTTCAAAACGTGTTTTTCAGCCCGAAATAAATGCGTTTTTTCAGACAGCTGTATCCCTATGTAACTGCAAGGCTCAGAAGAGCCCACACACTCAGGTCTTAACCCCAGTGTGCTGAAAGTGTCAAAACGTGTTTTTCAGCAGAAATAAACATGTTTCTGCAAGTTTGGTCAACCCCATGTAACTTATGGGGCAGTAACAGCTCACTTTTCAAAACGTGTTTTTCAGCCCGAAATAAACGCGTTTTTTCAGACAGCTGTATCCCTATGTAACTGCAAGGCTCAGAAGAGCCCACACACTCAGGTCTTAACCCCAGTGTGCTGAAAGTGTCAAAACGTGTTTTTCAGCAGAAATAAACATGTTTCTGCAAATTTGGTCAACCCCATGTAAGTTATGGGGCACTAACAGCTCACTTTTCAAAACGTGTTTTTCAGCCCGAAATAAACACGTTTTTTCAGACAGCTGTATCCCTATGTAACTGCAAGGCTCAGAAGAGCCCACACACTCAGGTCTTAACCCCAGTGTGCTGAAAGTGTCAAAACATGTTTTTCAGCAGAAATAAACATGTTTCTGCAAGTTTGGTCAACCCCATGTAACTTATGGGGCAGTAACAGCTCACTTTTCAAAACGTGTTTTTCAGCCCGAAATAAACACGTTTTTTCAGACAGCTGTATCCCTATGTAACTGCAAGGCTCAGAAGAACCCACACACTCAGGTATTAACCCCAGTGTGCTGAAAGTGTCAAAACGTGTTTTTCAGCAGAAATAAACATGTTTCTGCAAGTTTGGTCAACCCCATGTAACTTATGGGGCAGTAACAGCTCACTTTTCAAAACGTGTTTTTCAGCCCGACATAAACACGTTTTTTCAGACGGCTGTATCCCTATGTAACTGCAAGGCTCAGAAGAGCCCACACACTCAGGTCTTAACGCCAGTGTGCTGAACGTGTCAAAACGTGTTTTTCAGCAGAAATAAACATGTTTCTGCAAGTTTGGTCAACCCCATGTAACTTATGGGGCAGTAACAGCTCACTTTTCAAAACGTGTTTTTCAGCCCGAAATAAACACGTTTTTTCAGACAGCTGTATCCCTATGTAACTGCAAGGCTCAGAAGAGCCCACACACTCAGGTCTTAACCCCAGTGTGCTGAAAGTGTCAAAACATGTTTTTCAGCAGAAATAAACATGTTTCTGCAAGTTTGGTCAACCCCATGTAAGTTATGGGGCAGTAACAGCTCACTTTTCAAAACGTGTTTTTCAGCCCGAAATAAATGCGTTTTTTCAGACAGCTGTATCCCTATGTAACTGCAAGGCTCAGAAGAACCCACACACTCAGGTCTTAACCCCAGTGTGCTGAAAGTCTCAAAACATGTTTTTCAGCAGAAATAAACATGTTTCTGCAAGTTTGGTCAACCCCATGTAACTTATGGGGCAGTAACAGCTCACTTTTCAAAACGTGTTTTTCAGCCCGAAATAAACGCGTTTTTTCAGACAGCTGTATCCCTATGTAACTGCAAGGCTCAGAAGAGCCCACACACTCAGGTCTTAACCCCAGTGTGCTGAAAGTGTCAAAACGTGTTTTTCAGCAGAAATAAACATGTTTCTGCAAGTTTGGTCAACCCCATATAAGTTATGGGGCAGTAACAGCTCACTTTTCAAAACGTGTTTTTCAGCCCGAAATAAACACGTTTTTTCAGACAGCTGTATCCCTATGTAACTGCAAGGCTCAGAAGAGCCCACACACTCAGGTCTTAACCCCAGTGTGCTGAAAGTGTCAAAACGTGTTTTTCAGCAGAAATAAACATGTTTCTGCAAGTTTGGTCAACCCCATGTAAATTATGGGGCAGTAACAGCTCACTTTTCAAAACGTGTTTTTCAGCCCGAAATAAACACGTTTTTTCAGACAGCTGTATCCTATGTAACTGCAAGGCTCAGAAGAGCCCACACACTCAGGTCTTAACCCCAGTGTGCTGAAAGTGTCAAAACATGTTTTTCAGCAGAAATAAACATGTTTCTGCAAGTTTGGTCAACCCCATGTAAGTTATGGGGCACTAACAGCTCACTTTTCAAAACGTGTTTTTTAGCCCGAAATAAACACGTTTTTTCAGACAGCTGTATCCCTATGTAACTGCAAGTCTCAGAAGAGCCCACACACTCAGGTCTTAACCCCAGTGTGCTGAAAGTGTCAAAACGTGTTTTTCAGCAGAAATAAACATGTTTCTGCAAGTTTGGTCAACCCCATGTAACTTATGGGGCAGTAACAGCTCACTTTTCAAAACGAGTTTTTCAGCCCGAAATAAACACGTTTTTTCAGACAGCTGTATCCCTATGTAACTGCAAGGCTCAGAAGAGCCCACACACTCAGGTCTTAACCCCAGTGTGCTGAAAGTGTCAAAACATGTTTTTCAGCAGAAATAAACATGTTTCTGCAAGTTTGGTCAACCCCATATAAGTTATGGGGCAGTAACAGCAAACTTCTCAAAACGTGTTTTTCAGCACGAAATAAATGCGTTTTTTCAGACAGCTGTATCCCTATGTAACTGCAAGGCTCAGAGGAACCCACACACTCAGGTATTAACCCCAGTGTGCTGAAAGTGTCAAAACGTGTTTTTCAGCAGAAATAAACATGTTTCTGCAAGTTTGGTCAACCCCATGTAACTTATGGGGCAGTAACAGCTCACTTTTCAAAACGTATTTTTCAGCCCGAAATAAACACGTTTTTTCAGACAGCTGTATCCCTATGTAACTGCAAGGCTCAGAAGAGCCCACACACTCAGGTCTTAACCCCAGTGTGCTGAAAGTGTCAAAACATGTTTTTCAGCAGAAATAAACATGTTTCTGCAAGTTTGGTCAACCCCATGTAACTTATGGGGCAGTAACAGCTCACTTTTCAAAACGTGTTTTTCAGCCCGAAATAAACGCGTTTTTTTCAGACAGCTGTATCCCTATGTAACTGCAAGGCTCAGAAGAGCCCACACACTCAGGTCTTAACCCCAGTGTGCTGAAAGTGTCAAAACGTGTTTTTCAGCAGAAATAAACATGTTTCTGCAAGTTTGGTCAACCCCATGTAACTTATGGGGCAGTAACAGCTCACTTTTCAAAACGTGTTTTTCAGCCCGAAATAAACGCGTTTTTTCAGACAGCTGTATCCCTATGTAACTGCAAGGCTCAGAAGAGCCCACACACTCAGGTCTTAACCCCAGTGTGCTGAAAGTGTCAAAACGTGTTTTTCAGCAAAAATAAACATGTTTCTGCAAATTTGGTCAACCCCATGTAAGTTATGGGGCACTAACAGCTCACTTTTCAAAACGTGTTTTTCAGCCCGAAATAAACACGTTTTTTCAGACAGCTGTATCCCTATGTAACTGCAAGGCTCAGAAGAGCCCACACACTCAGGTCTTAACCCCAGTGTGCTGAAAGTGTCAAAACGTGTTTTTCAGCAGAAATAAACATGTTTCTGCAAGTTTGGTCAACCCCATGTAACTTATGGGGCAGTAACAGCTCACTTTTCAAAACGTGTTTTTCAGCCCGACATAAACACGTTTTTTCAGACAGCTGTATCCCTATGTAACTGCAAGGCTCAGAAGAGCCCACACACTCAGGTCTTAACGCCAGTGTGCTGAAAGTGTCAAAACGTTTTTTTCAGCAGAAATAAACATGTTTCTGCAAGTTTGGTCAACCCCATGTAACTTATGGGGCAGTAACAGCTCACTTTTCAAAACGTGTTTTTCAGCCCGAAATAAACACGTTTTTTCAGACAGCTGTATCCCTATGTAACTGCAAGGCTCAGAAGAGCCCACACACTCAGGTCTTAACCCCAGTGTGCTGAAAGTGTCAAAACATGTTTTTCAGCAGAAATAAACATGTTTCTGCAAGTTTGGTCAACCCCATGTAAGTTATGGGGCAGTAACAGCTCACTTTTCAAAACGTGTTTTTCAGCCCGAAATAAACACGTTTTTTCAGACAGCTGTATCCCTATGTAACTGCAAGGCTCAGAAGAACCCACACACTCAGGTCTTAACCCCAGTGTGCTGAAAGTGTCAAAACATGTTTTTCAGCAGAAATAAACATGTTTCTGCAAGTTTGGTCAACCCCATATAAGTTATGGGGCAGTAACAGCAAACTTTTCAAAACGTGTTTTTCAGCCCGAAATAAACGCGTTTTTTCAGACAGCTGTATCCCTATGTAACTGCAAGGCTCAGAGGAACCCACACACTCAGGTATTAACCCCAGTGTGCTGAAAGTGTCAAAACGTGTTTTTCAGCAGAAATAAACATGTTTCTGCAAGTTTGGTCAACCCCATGTAACTTATGGGGCAGTAACAGCTCACTTTTCAAAACGTGTTTTTCAGCCCGAAATAAACACGTTTTTTCAGACAGCTGTATCCCTATGTAACTGCAAGGCTCAGAAGAGCCCACACACTCAGGTCTTAACCCCAGTGTGCTGAAAGTGTCAAAACATGTTTTTCAGCAGAAATAAACATGTTTCTGCAAGTTTGTTCAACCCCATGTAACTTATGGGGCAGTAACAGCTCACTTTTCAAAACGTGTTTTTCAGCCCGAAATAAACGCGTTTTTTCAGACAGCTGTATCCCTATGTAACTGCAAGGCTCAGAAGAGCCCACACACTCAGGTCTTAACCCCAGTGTGCTGAAAGTGTCAAAACGTGTTTTTCAGCAGAAATAAACATGTTTCTGCAAGTTTGGTCAACCCCATGTAACTTATGGGGCAGTAACAGCTCACTTTTCAAAACGTGTTTTTCAGCTCGAAATAAACGCGTTTTTTCAGACAGCTGTATCCCTATGTAACTGCAAGGCTCAGAAGAGCCCACACACTCAGGTCTTAACCCCAGTGTGCTGAAAGTGTCAAAACGTGTTTTTCAGCAGAAATAAACATGTTTCTGCAAGTTTGGTCAACCCCATGTAAGTTATGGGGCAGTAACAGCTCACTTTTCAAAACGTGTTTTTCAGCCCGAAATAAACACGTTTTTTCAGACAGCTGTATCCCTATGTAACTGCAAGGCTAAGAAGAGCCCACACACTCAGGTCTTAACCCCAGTGTGCTGAAAGTGTCAAAACGTGTTTTTCAGCAGAAATAAACATGTTTCTGCAAGTTTGGTCAACCCCATGTAAGTTATGGGGCAGTAACAGCTCACTTTTCAAAACATGTTTTTCAGCCCGAAATAAACACGTTTTTTCAGACAGCTGTATCCCTATGTAACTGCAAGGCTCAGAAGAGCCCACACACTCAGGTCTTAACCCCAGTGTGCTGAAAGTGTCAAAACATGTTTTTCAGCAGAAATAAACATGTTTCTGCAAGTTTGGTCAACCCCATGTAAGTTATGGGGCAGTAACAGCTCACTTTTCAAAACGTGTTTTTCAGCCCGAAATAAACACGTTTTTTCAGACAGCTGTATCCCTATATAACTGCAAGGCTCAGAAGAGCCCACACACTCAGGTCTTAACCCCAGTGTGCTGAAAGTGTCAAAACATGTTTTTCAGCAGAAATAAACATGTTTCTGCAAGTTTTGTCAACCCCATGTAACTTATGGGGCAGTAACAGCTCACTTTTCAAAACGTGTTTTTCTGCCCGAAATAAACGCGTTTTTTCAGACAGCTGTATCCCTATGTAACTGCAAGGCTCAGAAGAGCCCACACACTCAGGTCTTAACCCCAGTGTGCTGAAAGTGTCAAAACATGTTTTTCAGCAGAAATAAACATGTTTCTGCAAGTTTGGTCAACCCCATGTAACTTATGGGGCAGTAACAGCTCACTTTTCAAAACGTGTTTTTCAGCCCGAAATAAACGCGTTTTTTCAGACAGCTGTATCCCTATGTAACTGCAAGGCTCAGAAGAGCCCACACACTCAGGTCTTAACCCCAGTGTGCTGAAAGTGTCAAAACGTGTTTTTCAGCAGAAATAAACATGTTTCTGCAAGTTTGGTCAACCCCATGTAACTTATGGGGCAGTAACAGCTCACTTTTCAAAACGTGTTTTTCAGCCCGAAATAAACACGTTTTTTCAGACAGCTGTATCCCTATGTAACTGCAAGGCTCAGAAGAGCCCACACACTCAGGTCTTAACCCCAGTGTGCTGAAAGTGTCAAAACATGTTTTTCAGCAGAAATAAACATGTTTCTGCAAGTTTGGTCAACCCCATGTAAGTTATGGGGCAGTAACAGCTCACTTTTCAAAACGTGTTTTTCAGCCCGAAATAAACACGTTTTTTCAGACAGCTGTATCCCTATGTAACTGCAAGGCTCAGAAGAGCCCACACACTCAGGTCTTAACCCCAGTGTGCTGAAAGTGTCAAAACATGTTTTTCAGCAGAAATAAACATGTTTCTGCAAGTTTGGTCAACCCCATATAAGTTATGGGGCAGTAACAGCAAACTTTTCAAAACGTGTTTTTCAGCCCGAAATAAATGCGGTTTTTCAGACAGCTGTATCCCTATGTAACTGCAAGGCTCAGAGGAACCCACACACTCAGGTATTAACCCCAGTGTGCTGAAAGTGTCAAAACGTGTTTTTCAGCAGAAATAAACATGTTTCTGCAAGTTTGGTCAACCCCATGTAACTTATGAGGCAGTAAATGCTCACTTTTCAAAACGTGTTTTTCAGCCCGAAATAAACACGTTTTTTCAGACAGCTGTATCCCTATGTAACTGCAAGGCTCAGAAGAGCCCACACACTCAGGTCTTAACCCCAGTGTGCTGAAAGTGTCAAAACATGTTTTTCAGCAGAAATAAACATGTTTCTGCAAGTTTGGTCAACCCCATGTAACTTATGGGGCAGTAACAGCTCACTTTTCAAAACGTGTTTTTCAGCCTGAAATAAACGCGTTTTTTCAGACAGCTGTATCCCTATGTAACTGCAAGGCTCAGAAGAGCCCACACACTCAGGTCTTAACCCCAGTGTGCTGAAAGTGTCAAAACGTGTTTTTCAGCAGAAATAAACATGTTTCTGCAAGTTTGGTCAACCCCATGTAACTTATGGGGCAGTAACAGCTCACTTTTCAAAACGTGTTTTTCAGCCCGAAATAAACGCGTTTTTTCAGACAGCTGTATCCCTATGTAACTGCAAGGCTCAGAAGAGCCCACACACTCAGGTCTTAACCCCAGTGTGCTGAAAGTGTCAAAACGTGTTTTTCAGCAGAAATAAACATGTTTCTGCAAGTTTGGTCAACCCCATGTAAGTTATGGGGCACTAACAGCTCACTTTTCAAAACGTGTTTTTCAGCCCGAAATAAACACGTTTTTTCAGACAGCTGTATCCCTATGTAACTGCAAGGCTCAGAAGAGCCCACACACTCAGGTCTTAACCCCAGTGTGCTGAAAGTGTCAAAACATGTTTTTCAGCAGAAATAAACATGTTTCTGCAAGTTTGGTCAACCCCATGTAACTTATGGGGCAGTAACAGCTCACTTTTCAAAACGTGTTTTTCAGCCCGAAATAAACACGTTTTTTCAGACAGCTGTATCCCTATGTAACTGCAAGGCTCAGAAGAGCCCACACACTCAGGTCTTAACCCCAGTGTGCTGAAAGTGTCAAAACATGTTTTTCAGCAGAAATAAACATGTTTCTGCAAGTTTGGTCAACCCCATTTAAGTTATGGGGCAGTAACAGCTCACTTTTCAAAACGTGTTTTTCAGCCCGAAATAAACGCGTTTTTTCAGACAGCTGTATCCCTATGTAACTGCAAGGCTCAGAAGAGCCCACACACTCAGGTCTTAACCCCAGTGTGCTGAAAGTATCAAAACGTGTTTTTCAGCAGAAATAAACATTTTTCTGCAAGTTTGGTCAACCCCATGTATCTTGTGGGGCAGTAACAGCTCACTTTTCAAAACGTGTTTTTCAGCCCGAAATAAACACGTTTTTTCAGACAGCTCTATCCCTATGTAACTGCAAGGCTCAGAAGAGCCCACACACTCAGGTCTTAACCCCAGTGTGCTGAAAGTGTCAAAACATGTTTTTCAGCAGAAATAAACATGTTTCTGCAAGTTTGGTCAACCCCATATAAGTTATGGGGCAGTAACAGCAAACTTTTCAAAACGTGTTTTTCAGCCCGAAATTAAACGCGTTTTTTCAGACAGCTGTACCCCTATGTAACTGCAAGGCTCAGAAGAACCCACACACTCAGGTCTTAACCCCAGTGTGCTGAAAGTGTCAAAACATGTTTTTCAGCAGAAATAAACATGTTTCTGCAAGTTTGGTCAACCCCATGTAACTTATGGGGCAGTAACAGCTCACTTTTCAAAACGTGTTTTTCAGCCCGAAATAAACACGTTTTTTCAGACAGCTGTATCCCTATGTAACTGCAAGGCTCAGAAGAGCCCACACACTCAGGTCTTAACCCCAGTGTGCTGAAAGTGTCAAAACATGTTTTTCAGCAGAAATAAACATGTTTCTGCAAGTTTGGTCAACCCCATGTAACTTATGGGGCAGTAACAGCTCACTTTTCAAAACGTGTTTTTCAGCCCGAAATAAACGCGTTTTTTCAGACAGCTGTATCCCTATGTAACTGCAAGGCTCAGAAGAGCCCACACACTCAGGTCTTAACCCCAGTGTGCTGAAAGTGTCAAAACGTGTTTTTCAGCAGAAATAAACATGTTTCTGCAAGTTTGGTCAACCCCATGTAAGTTATGGGGCAGTAACAGCTCACTTTTCAAAACGTGTTTTTCAGCCCGAAATAAACACGTTTTTTCAGACAGCTGTATCCCTATGTAACTGCAAGGCTCAGAAGAGCCCACACACTCAGGTCTTAACCCCAGTGTGCTGAAAGTGTCAAAACATGTTTTTCAGCAGAAATAAACATGTTTCTGCAAGTTTGGTCAACCCCATGTAACTTATGGGGCAGTAACAGCTCACTTTTCAAAACGTGTTTTTCAGCCCGAAATAAACGCGTTTTTTCAGACAGCTGTATCCCTATGTAACTGCAAGGCTCAGAAGAGCCCACACACTCAG
This sequence comes from Lepisosteus oculatus, assembly GCF_040954835.1. Classification (NCBI taxonomy): domain Eukaryota; kingdom Metazoa; phylum Chordata; class Actinopteri; order Semionotiformes; family Lepisosteidae; genus Lepisosteus; species Lepisosteus oculatus. The sequence goes on along the minus strand of NW_027167799.1, from coordinate 88,616 downwards.
GTCTTAACCCCAGTGTGCTGAAAGTGTCAAAACGTGTTTTTCAGCAGAAATAAACATGTTTCTGCAAGTTTGGTCAACCCCATGTAACTTATGGGGCAGTAACAGCTCACTTTTCAAAACGTGTTTTTCAGCCCGAAATAAACGCGTTTTTTCAGACAGCTGTATCCCTATGTAACTGCAAGGCTCAGAAGAGCCCACACACTCAGGTCTTAACCCCAGTGTGCTGAAAGTGTCAAAACGTGTTTTTCAGCAGAAATAAACATGTTTCTGCAAATTTGGTCAACCCCATGTAAGTTATGGGGCACTAACAGCTCACTTTTCAAAACGTGTTTTTCAGCCCGAAATAAACACGTTTTCTCAGACAGCTGTATCCCTATGTAACTGCAAGGCTCAGAAGAGCCCACACACTCAGGTCTTAACCCCAGTGTGCTGAAAGTGTCAAAACATGTTTTTCAGCAGAAATAAACATCTTTCTGCAAGTTTGGTCAACCCCATGTAACTTATGGGGCAGTAACAGCTCACTTTTCAAAACGTGTTTTTCATCCCGAAATAAACACGTTTTTTCAGACAGCTGTATCCCTATGTAACTGCAAGGCTCAGAAGAACCCACACACTCAGGTATTAACCCCAGTGTGCTGAAAGTGTCAAAACGTGTTTTTCAGCAGAAATAAACATGTTTCTGCAAGTTTGGTCAACCCCATGTAACTTATGGGGCAGTAACAGCTCACTTTTCAAAACGTGTTTTTCAGCCCGACATAAACACGTTTTTTCAGACGGCTGTATCCCTATGTAACTGCAAGGCTCAGAAGAGCCCACACACTCAGGTCTTAACGCCAGTGTGCTGAACGTGTCAAAACGTGTTTTTCAGCAGAAATAAACATGTTTCTGCAAGTTTGGTCAACCCCATGTAACTTATGGGGCAGTAACAGCTCACTTTTCAAAACGTGTTTTTCAGCCCGAAATAAACACGTTTTTTCAGACAGCTGTATCCCTATGTAACTGCAAGGCTCAGAAGAGCCCACACACTCAGGTCTTAACCCCAGTGTGCTGAAAGTGTCAAAACATGTTTTTCAGCAGAAATAAACATGTTTCTGCAAGTTTGGTCAACCCCATGTAAGTTATGGGGCAGTAACAGCTCACTTTTCAAAACGTGTTTTTCAGCCCGAAATAAATGCGTTTTTTCAGACAGCTGTATCCCTATGTAACTGCAAGGCTCAGAAGAGCCCACACACTCAGGTCTTAACCCCAGTGTGCTGAAAGTGTCAAAACGTGTTTTTCAGCAGAAATAAACATGTTTCTGCAAGTTTGGTCAACCCCATGTAACTTATGGGGCAGTAACAGCTCACTTTTCAAAACGTGTTTTTCAGCCCGAAATAAACGCGTTTTTTCAGACAGCTGTATCCCTATGTAACTGCAAGGCTCAGAAGAGCCCACACACTCAGGTCTTAACCCCAGTGTGCTGAAAGTGTCAAAACGTGTTTTTCAGCAGAAATAAACATGTTTCTGCAAATTTGGTCAACCCCATGTAAGTTATGGGGCACTAACAGCTCACTTTTCAAAACGTGTTTTTCAGCCCGAAATAAACACGTTTTTTCAGACAGCTGTATCCCTATGTAACTGCAAGGCTCAGAAGAGCCCACACACTCAGGTCTTAACCCCAGTGTGCTGAAAGTGTCAAAACATGTTTTTCAGCAGAAATAAACATGTTTCTGCAAGTTTGGTCAACCCCATGTAACTTATGGGGCAGTAACAGCTCACTTTTCAAAACGTGTTTTTCAGCCCGAAATAAACACGTTTTTTCAGACAGCTGTATCCCTATGTAACTGCAAGGCTCAGAAGAACCCACACACTCAGGTATTAACCCCAGTGTGCTGAAAGTGTCAAAACGTGTTTTTCAGCAGAAATAAACATGTTTCTGCAAGTTTGGTCAACCCCATGTAACTTATGGGGCAGTAACAGCTCACTTTTCAAAACGTGTTTTTCAGCCCGACATAAACACGTTTTTTCAGACGGCTGTATCCCTATGTAACTGCAAGGCTCAGAAGAGCCCACACACTCAGGTCTTAACGCCAGTGTGCTGAACGTGTCAAAACGTGTTTTTCAGCAGAAATAAACATGTTTCTGCAAGTTTGGTCAACCCCATGTAACTTATGGGGCAGTAACAGCTCACTTTTCAAAACGTGTTTTTCAGCCCGAAATAAACACGTTTTTTCAGACAGCTGTATCCCTATGTAACTGCAAGGCTCAGAAGAGCCCACATACTCAGGTCTTAACCCCAGTGTGCTGAAAGTGTCAAAACATGTTTTTCAGCAGAAATAAACATGTTTCTGCAAGTTTGGTCAACCCCATGTAAGTTATGGGGCAGTAACAGCTCACTTTTCAAAACGTGTTTTTCAGCCCGAAATAAATGCGTTTTTTCAGACAGCTGTATCCCTATGTAACTGCAAGGCTCAGAAGAACCCACACACTCAGGTCTTAACCCCAGTGTGCTGAAAGTCTCAAAACATGTTTTTCAGCAGAAATAAACATGTTTCTGCAAGTTTGGTCAACCCCATGTAACTTATGGGGCAGTAACAGCTCACTTTTCAAAACGTGTTTTTCAGCCCGAAATAAACGCGTTTTTTCAGACAGCTGTATCCCTATGTAACTGCAAGGCTCAGAAGAGCCCACACACTCAGGTCTTAACCCCAGTGTGCTGAAAGTGTCAAAACGTGTTTTTCAGCAGAAATAAACATGTTTCTGCAAGTTTGGTCAACCCCATATAAGTTATGGGGCAGTAACAGCTCACTTTTCAAAACGTGTTTTTCAGCCCGAAATAAACACGTTTTTTCAGACAGCTGTATCCCTATGTAACTGCAAGGCTCAGAAGAGCCCACACACTCAGGTCTTAACCCCAGTGTGCTGAAAGTGTCAAAACGTGTTTTTCAGCAGAAATAAACATGTTTCTGCAAGTTTGGTCAACCCCATGTAAATTATGGGGCAGTAACAGCTCACTTTTCAAAACGTGTTTTTAAGCCCGAAATAAACACGTTTTTTCAGACAGCTGTATCCTATGTAACTGCAAGGCTCAGAAGAGCCCACACACTCAGGTCTTAACCCCAGTGTGCTGAAAGTGTCAAAACATGTTTTTCAGCAGAAATAAACATGTTTCTGCAAGTTTGGTCAACCCCATGTAAGTTATGGGGCACTAACAGCTCACTTTTCAAAACGTGTTTTTTAGCCCGAAATAAACACGTTTTTTCAGACAGCTGTATCCCTATGTAACTGCAAGTCTCAGAAGAGCCCACACACTCAGGTCTTAACCCCAGTGTGCTGAAAGTGTCAAAACATGTTTTTCAGCAGAAATAAACATGTTTCTGCAAGTTTGGTCAACCCCATGTAACTTATGGGGCAGTAACAGCTCACTTTTCAAAACGTGTTTTTCAGCCCGAAATAAACGCCTTTTTTCAGACAGCTGTATCCCTATGTAACTGCAAGGCTCAGAAGAGCCCACACACTCAGGTCTTAACCCCAGTGTGCTGAAAGTGTCAAAACGTGTTTTTCAGCAGAAATAAACATGTTTCTGCAAGTTTGGTCAACCCCATGTAACTTATGGGGCAGTAACAGCTCACTTTTCAAAACGTGTTTTTCAGCCCGAAATAAACACGTTTTTTCAGACAGCTGTATCCCTATGTAACTGCAAGGCTCAGAAGAGCCCACACACTCAGGTCTTAACCCCAGTGTGCTGAAAGTGTCAAAACGTGTTTTTCAGCAGAAATAAACATGTTTCTGCAAGTTTGGTCAACCCCATGTAACTTATGGGGCAGTAACAGCTCACTTTTCAAAACGAGTTTTTCAGCCCGAAATAAACACGTTTTTTCAGACAGCTGTATCCCTATGTAACTGCAAGGCTCAGAAGAGCCCACACACTCAGGTCTTAACCCCAGTGTGCTGAAAGTGTCAAAACATGTTTTTCAGCAGAAATAAACATGTTTCTGCAAGTTTGGTCAACCCCATATAAGTTATGGGGCAGTAACAGCAAACTTCTCAAAACGTGTTTTTCAGCACGAAATAAATGCGTTTTTTCAGACAGCTGTATCCCTATGTAACTGCAAGGCTCAGAGGAACCCACACACTCAGGTATTAACCCCAGTGTGCTGAAAGTGTCAAAACGTGTTTTTCAGCAGAAATAAACATGTTTCTGCAAGTTTGGTCAACCCCATGTAACTTATGGGGCAGTAACAGCTCACTTTTCAAAACGTATTTTTCAGCCCGAAATAAACACGTTTTTTCAGACAGCTGTATCCCTATGTAACTGCAAGGCTCAGAAGAGCCCACACACTCAGGTCTTAACCCCAGTGTGCTGAAAGTGTCAAAACATGTTTTTCAGCAGAAATAAACATGTTTCTGCAAGTTTGGTCAACCCCATGTAACTTATGGGGCAGTAACAGCTCACTTTTCAAAACGTGTTTTTCAGCCCGAAATAAACGCGTTTTTTCAGACAGCTGTATCCCTATGTAACTGCAAGGCTCAGAAGAGCCCACACACTCAGGTCTTAACCCCAGTGTGCTGAAAGTGTCAAAACGTGTTTTTCAGCAGAAATAAACATGTTTCTGCAAGTTTGGTCAACCCCATGTAACTTATGGGGCAGTAACAGCTCACTTTTCAAAACGTGTTTTTCAGCCCGAAATAAACGCGTTTTTTCAGACAGCTGTATCCCTATGTAACTGCAAGGCTCAGAAGAGCCCACACACTCAGGTCTTAACCCCAGTGTGCTGAAAGTGTCAAAACGTGTTTTTCAGCAAAAATAAACATGTTTCTGCAAATTTGGTCAACCCCATGTAAGTTATGGGGCACTAACAGCTCACTTTTCAAAACGTGTTTTTCAGCCCGAAATAAACACGTTTTTTCAGACAGCTGTATCCCTATGTAACTGCAAGGCTCAGAAGAGCCCACAGACTCAGGTCTTAACCCCAGTGTGCTGAAAGTGTCAAAACGTGTTTTTCAGCAGAAATAAACATGTTTCTGTAAGTTTGGTCAACCCCATGTAACTTATGGGGCAGTAACAGCTCACTTTTCAAAACGTGTTTTTCAGCCCGACATAAACACGTTTTTTCAGACAGCTGTATCCCTATGTAACTGCAAGGCTCAGAAGAGCCCACACACTCAGGTCTTAACCCCAGTGTGCTGAAAGTGTCAAAACATGTTTTTCAGCAGAAATAAACATGTTTCTGCAAGTTTGGTCAACCCCATGTAAGTTATGGGGCAGTAACAGCTCACTTTTCAAAACGTGTTTTTCAGCCCGAAATAAACACGTTTTTTCAGACAGCTGTATCCCTATGTAACTGCAAGGCTCAGAAGAACCCACACACTCAGGTCTTAACCCCAGTGTGCTGAAAGTGTCAAAACATGTTTTTCAGCAGAAATAAACATGTTTCTGCAAGTTTGGTCAACCCCATATAAGTTATGGGGCAGTAACAGCAAACTTTTCAAAACGTGTTTTTCAGCCCGAAATAAACGCGTTTTTTCAGACAGCTGTATCCCTATGTAACTGCAAGGCTCAGAGGAACCCACACACTCAGGTATTAACCCCAGTGTGCTGAAAGTGTCAAAACGTGTTTTTCAGCAGAAATAAACATGTTTCTGCAAGTTTGGTCAACCCCATGTAACTTATGGGGCAGTAACAGCTCACTTTTCAAAACGTGTTTTTCAGCCCGAAATAAACACGTTTTTTCAGACAGCTGTATCCCTATGTAACTGCAAGGCTCAGAAGAGCCCACACACTCAGGTCTTAACCCCAGTGTGCTGAAAGTGTCAAAACATGTTTTTCAGCAGAAATAAACATGTTTCTGCAAGTTTGTTCAACCCCATGTAACTTATGGGGCAGTAACAGCTCACTTTTCAAAACGTGTTTTTCAGCCCGAAATAAACGCGTTTTTTCAGACAGCTGTATCCCTATGTAACTGCAAGGCTCAGAAGAGCCCACACACTCAGGTCTTAACCCCAGTGTGCTGAAAGTGTCAAAACGTGTTTTTCAGCAGAAATAAACATGTTTCTGCAAGTTTGGTCAACCCCATGTAACTTATGGGGCAGTAACAGCTCACTTTTCAAAACGTGTTTTTCAGCTCGAAATAAACGCGTTTTTTCAGACAGCTGTATCCCTATGTAACTGCAAGGCTCAGAAGAGCCCACACACTCAGGTCTTAACCCCAGTGTGCTGAAAGTGTCAAAACGTGTTTTTCAGCAGAAATAAACATGTTTCTGCAAGTTTGGTCAACCCCATGTAAGTTATGGGGCAGTAACAGCTCACTTTTCAAAACGTGTTTTTCAGCCCGAAATAAACACGTTTTTTCAGACAGCTGTATCCCTATGTAACTGCAAGGCTAAGAAGAGCCCACACACTCAGGTCTTAACCCCAGTGTGCTGAAAGTGTCAAAACGTGTTTTTCAGCAGAAATAAACATGTTTCTGCAAGTTTGGTCAACCCCATGTAAGTTATGGGGCAGTAACAGCTCACTTTTCAAAACGTGTTTTTCAGCCCGAAATAAACACGTTTTTTCAGACAGCTGTATCCCTATGTAACTGCAAGGCTCAGAAGAGCCCACACACTCAGGTCTTAACCCCAGTGTGCTGAAAGTGTCAAAACATGTTTTTCAGCAGAAATAAACATGTTTCTGCAAGTTTTGTCAACCCCATGTAACTTATGGGGCAGTAACAGCTCACTTTTCAAAACGTGTTTTTCTGCCCGAAATAAACGCGTTTTTTCAGACAGCTGTATCCCTATGTAACTGCAAGGCTCAGAAGAGCCCACACACTCAGGTCTTAACCCCAGTGTGCTGAAAGTGTCAAAACGTGTTTTTCAGCAGAAATAAACATGTTTCTGCAAGTTTGGTCAACCCCATGTAACTTATGGGGCAGTAACAGCTCACTTTTCAAAACGTGTTTTTCAGCCCGAAATAAACGCGTTTTTTCAGACAGCTGTATCCCTATGTAACTGCAAGGCTCAGAAGAGCCCACACACTCAGGTCTTAACCCCAGTGTGCTGAAAGTGTCAAAACGTGTTTTTCAGCAGAAATAAACATGTTTCTGCAAGTTTGGTCAACCCCATGTAACTTATGGGGCAGTAACAGCTCACTTTTCAAAACGTGTTTTTCAGCCCGAAATAAACACGTTTTTTCAGACAGCTGTATCCCTATGTAACTGCAAGGCTCAGAAGAGCCCACACACTCAGGTCTTAACCCCAGTGTGCTGAAAGTGTCAAAACATGTTTTTCAGCAGAAATAAACATGTTTCTGCAAGTTTGGTCAACCCCATGTAAGTTATGGGGCAGTAACAGCTCACTTTCAAAACGTGTTTTTCAGCCCGAAATAAACACGTTTTTTCAGACAGCTGTATCCCTATGTAACTGCAAGGCTCAGAAGAGCCCACACACTCAGGTCTTAACCCCCAGTGTGCTGAAAGTGTCAAAACATGTTTTTCAGCAGAAATAAACATGTTTCTGCAAGTTTGGTCAACCCCATATAAGTTATGGGGCAGTAACAGCAAACTTTTCAAAACGTGTTTTTCAGCCCGAAATAAATGCGGTTTTTCAGACAGCTGTATCCCTATGTAACTGCAAGGCTCAGAGGAACCCACACACTCAGGTATTAACCCCAGTGTGCTGAAAGTGTCAAAACGTGTTTTTCAGCAGAAAATAAACATGTTTCTGCAAGTTTGGTCAACCCCATGTAACTTATGAGGCAGTAAATGCTCACTTTTCAAAACGTGTTTTTCAGCCCGAAATAAAAACGTTTTTTCAGACAGCTGTATCCCTATGTAACTGCAAGGCTCAGAAGAGCCCACACACTCAGGTCTTAACCCCAGTGTGCTGAAAGTGTCAAAACATGTTTTTCAGCAGAAATAAACATGTTTCTGCAAGTTTGGTCAACCCCATGTAACTTATGGGGCAGTAACAGCTCACTTTTCAAAACGTGTTTTTCAGCCCTGAAATAAACGCGTTTTTTCAGACAGCTGTATCCCTATGTAACTGCAAGGCTCAGAAGAGCCCACACACTCAGGTCTTAACCCCAGTGTGCTGAAAGTGTCAAAACGTGTTTTTCAGCAGAAATAAACATGTTTCTGCAAGTTTGGTCAACCCCATGTAACTTATGGGGCAGTAACAGCTCACTTTTCAAAACGTGTTTTTCAGCCCGAAATAAACGCGTTTTTTCAGACAGCTGTATCCCTATGTAACTGCAAGGCTCAGAAGAGCCCACACACTCAGGTCTTAACCCCAGTGTGCTGAAAGTGTCAAAACGTGTTTTTCAGCAGAAATAAACATGTTTCTGCAAGTTTGGTCAACCCCATGTAAGTTATGGGGCACTAACAGCTCACTTTTCAAAACGTGTTTTTCAGCCCGAAATAAACACGTTTTTTCAGACAGCTGTATCCCTATGTAACTGCAAGGCTCAGAAGAGCCCACACACTCAGGTCTTAACCCCAGTGTGCTGAAAGTGTCAAAACATGTTTTTCAGCAGAAATAAACATGTTTCTGCAAGTTTGGTCAACCCCATGTAACTTATGGGGCAGTAACAGCTCACTTTTCAAAACGTGTTTTTCAGCCCGAAATAAACACGTTTTTTCAGACAGCTGTATCCCTATGTAACTGCAAGGCTCAGAAGAGCCCACACACTCAGGTCTTAACCCCAGTGTGCTGAAAGTGTCAAAACATGTTTTTCAGCAGAAATAAACATGTTTCTGCAAGTTTGGTCAACCCCATTTAAGTTATGGGGCAGTAACAGCTCACTTTTCAAAACGTGTTTTTCAGCCCGAAATAAACGCGTTTTTTCAGACAGCTGTATCCCTATGTAACTGCAAGGCTCAGAAGAGCCCACACACTCAGGTCTTAACCCCAGTGTGCTGAAAGTATCAAAACGTGTTTTTCAGCAGAAATAAACATTTTTCTGCAAGTTTGGTCAACCCCATGTATCTTGTGGGGCAGTAACAGCTCACTTTTCAAAACGTGTTTTTCAGCCCGAAATAAACACGTTTTTTCAGACAGCTCTATCCCTATGTAACTGCAAGGCTCAGAAGAGCCCACACACTCAGGTCTTAACCCCAGTGTGCTGAAAGTGTCAAAACATGTTTTTCAGCAGAAATAAACATGTTTCTGCAAGTTTGGTCAACCCCATATAAGTTATGGGGCAGTAACAGCAAACTTTTCAAAACGTGTTTTTCAGCCCGAAATTAAACGCGTTTTTTCAGACAGCTGTACCCCTATGTAACTGCAAGGCTCAGAAGAACCCACACACTCAGGTCTTAACCCCAGTGTGCTGAAAGTGTCAAAACATGTTTTTCAGCAGAAATAAACATGTTTCTGCAAGTTTGGTCAACCCCATGTAACTTATGGGGCAGTAACAGCTCACTTTTCAAAACGTGTTTTTCAGCCCGAAATAAACACGTTTTTTCAGACAGCTGTATCCCTATGTAACTGCAAGGCTCAGAAGAGCCCACACACTCAGGTCTTAACCCCAGTGTGCTGAAAGTGTCAAAACATGTTTTTCAGCAGAAATAAACATGTTTCTGCAAGTTTGGTCAACCCCATGTAACTTATGGGGCAGTAACAGCTCACTTTTCAAAACGTGTTTTTCAGCCCGAAATAAACGCGTTTTTTCAGACAGCTGTATCCCTATGTAACTGCAAGGCTCAGAAGAGCCCACACACTCAGGTCTTAACCCCAGTGTGCTGAAAGTGTCAAAACGTGTTTTTCAGCAGAAATAAACATGTTTCTGCAAGTTTGGTCAACCCCATGTAAGTTATGGGGCAGTAACAGCTCACTTTTCAAAACGTGTTTTTCAGCCCGAAATAAACACGTTTTTTCAGACAGCTGTATCCCTATGTAACTGCAAGGCTCAGAAGAGCCCACACACTCAGGTCTTAACCCCAGTGTGCTGAAAGTGTCAAAACATGTTTTTCAGCAGAAATAAACATGTTTCTGCAAGTTTGGTCAACCCCATGTAACTTATGGGGCAGTAACAGCTCACTTTTCAAAACGTGTTTTTCAGCCCGAAATAAACGCGTTTTTTCAGACAGCTGTATCCCTATGTAACTGCAAGGCTCAGAAGAGCCCACACACTCAGGTCTTAACCCCAGTGTGCTGAAAGTGTCAAAACGTGTTTTTCAGCAGAAATAAACATGTTTCTGCAAGTTTGGTCAACCCCATGTAACTTATGGGGCAGTAACAGCTCACTTTTCAAAACGTGTTTTTCAGCCCGAAATAAACGCGTTTTTTCAGACAGCTGTATCCCTATGTAACTGCAAGGCTCAGAAGAGCCCACACACTCAGGTCTTAACCCCAGTGTGCTGAAAGTGTCAAAACGTGTTTTTCAGCAGAAATAAACATGTTTCTGCAAGTTTGGTCAACCCCATGTAAGTTATGGGGCCCTAACAGCTCACTTTTCAAAACGTGTTTTTCAGCCCGAAATAAACACGTTTTTTCAGACAGCTGTATCCCTATGTAACTGCAAGGCTCAGAAGAGCCCACACACTCAGGTCTTAACCCCAGTGTGCTGAAAGTGTCAAAACATGTTTTTCAGCAGAAATAAACATGTTTCTGCAAGTTTGGTCAACCCCATGTAACTTATGGGGCAGTAACAGCTCACTTTTCAAAACGTGTTTTTCAGCCCGAAATAAACACGTTTTTTCAGACAGCTGTATCCCTATGTAACTGCAAGGCTCAGAAGAGCCCACACACTCAGGTCTTAACCCCAGTGTGCTGAAAGTGTCAAAACATGTTTTTCAGCAGAAATAAACATGTTTCTGCAAGTTTGGTCAACCCCATTTAAGTTATGGGGCAGTAACAGCTCACTTTTCAAAACGTGTTTTTCAGCCCCGAAATAAACGCGTTTTTTCAGACAGCTGTATCCCTATGTAACTGCAAGGCTCAGAAGAGCCCACACACTCAGGTCTTAACCCCAGTGTGCTGAAAGTATCAAAACGTGTTTTTCAGCAGAAATAAACATTTTTCTGCAAGTTTGGTCAACCCCATGTATCTTGTGGGGCAGTAACAGCTCACTTTTCAAAACGTGTTTTTCAGCCCGAAATAAACACGTTTTTTCAGACAGCTCTATCCCTATGTAACTGCAAGGCTCAGAAGAGCCCACACACTCAGGTCTTAACCCCAGTGTGCTGAAAGTGTCAAAACATGTTTTTCAGCAGAAATAAACATGTTTCTGCAAGTTTGGTCAACCCCATATAAGTTATGGGGCAGTAACAGCAAACTTTTCAAAACGTGTTTTTCAGCCCGAAATTAAACGCGTTTTTTCAGACAGCTGTATCCCTATGTAACTGCAAGGCTCAGAAGAACCCACACACTCAGGTATTAACCCCAGTGTGCTGAAAGTGTCAAAACATGTTTTTCAGCAGAAATAAACATGTTTCTGCAAGTTTGGTCAACCCCATGTAACTTATGGGGCAGTAACAGCTCACTTTTCAAAACGTGTTTTTCAGCCCGAAATAAACACGTTTTTTCAGACAGCTGTATCCCTATGTAACTGCAAGGCTCAGAAGAGCCCACACACTCAGGTCTTAACCCCAGTGTGCTGAAAGTGTCAAAACATGTTTTTCAGCAGAAATAAACATGTTTCTGCAAGTTTGGTCAACCCCATGTAACTTATGGGGCAGTAACAGCTCACTTTTCAAAACGTGTTTTTCAGCCCGAAATAAACGCGTTTTTTCAGACAGCTGTATCCCTATGTAACTGCAAGGCTCAGAAGAGCCCACACACTCAGGTCTTAACCCCAGTGTGCTGAAAGTGTCAAAACGTGTTTTTCAGCAGAAATAAACATGTTTCTGCAAGTTTGGTCAACCCCATGTAAGTTATGGGGCAGTAACAGCTCACTTTTCAAAACGTGTTTTTCAGCCCGAAATAAACACGTTTTTTCAGACAGCTGTATCCCTATGTAACTGCAAGGCTCAGAAGAGCCCACACACTCAGGTCTTAACCCCAGTGTGCTGAAAGTGTCAAAACATGTTTTTCAGCAGAAATAAACATGTTTCTGCAAGTTTGGTCAACCCCATGTAACTTATGGGGCAGTAACAGCTCACTTTTCAAAACGTGTTTTTCAGCCCGAAATAAACGCGTTTTTTCAGACAGCTGTATCCCTATGTAACTGCAAGGCTCAGAAGAGCCCACACACTCAGGTCTTAACCCCAGTGTGCTGAAAGTGTCAAAACGTGTTTTTCAGCAGAAATAAACATGTTTCTGCAAGTTTGGTCAACCCCATGTAAGTTATGGGCAGTAACAGCTCACTTTTCAAAACGTGTTTTTCAGCCCGAAATAAACGCGTTTTTTCAGACAGCTGTATCCCTATGTAACTGCAAGGCTCAGAAGAGCCCACACACTTAGGTCTTAACCCCAGTGTGCTGAAAGTGTCAAAACGTGTTTTTCAGCAGAAATAAACATGTTTCTGCAAGTTTGGTCAACCCCATGTATCTTATGGGGCAGTAACAGCTCACTTTTCAAAACGTGTTTTTCAGCCCAAAATAAACACGTTTTTTCAGACAGCTGTATCCCTATGTAACTGCAAGGCTCAGAAAAGCCCACACACTCAGGTCTTAACCCCAGTGTGCTGAAAGTGTCAAAACATGTTTTTCAGCAGAAATAAACATGTTTCTGCAAGTTTGGTCAACCCCATGTAACTTATGGGGCAGTAACAGCTCACTTTTCAAAACGTGTTTTTCAGCCCGAAATAAACGCGTTTTTTCAGACAGCTGTATCCCTATGTAACTGCAAGGCTCAGAAGAGCCCACACACTCAGGTCTTAACCCCAGTGTGCTGAAAGTGTCAAAACATGTTTTTCAGCAGAAATAAACATGTTTCTGCAAGTTTGGTCAACCCCATATAAGTTATGGGGCAGTAACAGCAAACTTTTCAAAAACGTGTTTTTCAGCCCGAAATAAACGCGTTTTTTCAGACAGCTGTATCCCTATGTAACTGCAAGGCTCAGAGGAACCCACACACTCAGGTATTAACCCCAGTGTGCTGAAAGTGTCAAAACGTGTTTTTCAGCAGAAATAAACATGTTTCTGCAAGTTTGGTCAACCCCATGTAACTTATGGGGCAGTAACAGCTCACTTTTCAAAACGTGTTTTTCAGCCCGAAATAAACACGTTTTTTCAGACAGCTGTATCCCTATGTAACTGCAAGGCTCAGAAGAGCCCACAAACTCAGGTCTTAACCCCAGTGTGCTGAAAGTGTCAAAACATGTTTTTCAGCAGAAATAAACATGTTTCTGCAAGTTTGGTCAACCCCATGTAACTTATGGGGCAGTAACAGCTCACTTTTCAAAACGTGTTTTTCAGCCGAAATAAATGCGTTTTTTCAGACAGCTGTATCCCTATGTAACTGCAAGGCTCAGAAGAGCCCACACACTCAGGTCTTAACCCCAGTGTGCTGAAAGTGTCAAAACGTGTTTTTCAGCAGAAATAAACATGTTTCTGCAAGTTTGGTCAACCCCATGTAACTTATGGGGCAGTAACAGCTCACTTTTCAAAACGTGTTTTTCAGCCCGAAATAAACGCGTTTTTTCAGACAGCTGTATCCCTATGTAACTGCAAGGCTCAGAAGAGCCCACACACTCAGGTCTTAACCCCAGTGTGCTGAAAGTGTCAAAACGTGTTTTTCAGCAGAAATAAACATGTTTCTGCAAGTTTGGTCAACCCCATGTAAGTTATGGGGCACTGACAGCTCACTTTTCAAAACGTGTTTTTCAGCCCGAAATAAACACGTTTTTTCAGACAGCTGTATCCCTATGTAACTGCAAGGCTCAGAAGAGCCCACACACTCAGGTCTTAACCCCAGTGTGCTGAAAGTGTCAAAACATGTTTTTCAGCAGAAATAAACATGTTTCTGCAAGTTTGGTCAACCCCATGTAACTTATGGAGCAGTAACAGCTCACTTTTCAAAACGTGTTTTTCAGCCCGAAATAAACACGTTTTTTCAGACAGCTGTATCCCTATGTAACTGCAAGGCTCAGAAGAGCCCACACACTCAGGTCTTAACCCCAGTGTGCTGAAAGTGTCAAAACATGTTTTTCAGCAGAAATAAACATGTTTCTGCAAGTTTGGTCAACCCCATGTAAGTTATGGGGCAGTAACAGCTCACTTTTCAAAACGTGTTTTTCAGCCCGAAAATAAACGCGTTTTTTCAGACAGCTGTATCCCTATGTAACTGCAAGGCTCAGAAGAGCCCACACACTCAGGTCTTAACCCCAGTGTGCTGAAAGTATCAAAACGTGTTTTTCAGCAGAAATAAACATGTTTCTGCAAGTTTGGTCAACCTCATGTATCTTGTGGGGCAGTAACAGCTCACTTTTCAAAACGTGTTTTTCAGCCCGAAATAAACACGTTTTTTCAGACAGCTGTATCCATATGTAACTGCAAGGCTCAGAAGAGCCCACACACTCAGGTCTTAACCCCAGTGTGCTGAAAGTGTCAAAACATGTTTTTCAGCAGAAATAAACATGTTTCTGCAAGTTTGGTCAACCCCATATAAGTTATGGGGCAGTAACAGCAAACTTTTCAAAACGTGTTTTTCAGCCCGAAATAAACGCGTTTTTTCAGACAGCTGTATCCCTATGTAACTGCAAGGCTCAGAAGAACCCACACACTCAGGTATTAACCCCAGTGTGCTGAAAGTGTCAAAACGTGTTTTTCAGCAGAAATAAACATGTTTTTGCAAGTTTGGTCAACCCCATGTAACTTATGGGGCAGTAACAGCTCACTTTTCAAAACGTGTTTTTCAGCCCGAAATAAACACGTTTTTTAAGACAGCTGTATCCCTATGTAACTGCAAGGCTCAGAAGAGCCCACACACTCAGGTCTTAACCCCAGTGTGCTGAAAGTGTCAAAACATGTTTTTCAGCAGAAATAAACATGTTTCTGCAAGTTTGGTCAACCCCATGTAACTTATGGGGCAGTAACAGCTCACTTTTCAAAACGTGTTTTTCAGCCCGAAATAAACGCGTTTTTTCAGACAGCTGTATCCCTATGTAACTGCAAGGCTCAGAAGAGCCCACACACTCAGGTCTTAACCCCAGTGTGCTGAAAGTGTCAAAACGTGTTTTTCAGCAGAAATAAACATGTTTCTGCAAGTTTGGTCAACCCCATGTAAGTTATGGGGCAGTAACAGCTCACTTTTCAAAACGTGTTTTTCAGCCCGAAATAAACGCGTTTTTTCAGACAGCTGTATCCCTATGTAACTGCAAGGCTCAGAAGAGCCCACACACTCAGGTCTTAACCCCAGTGTGCTGAAAGTGTCAAAACGTGTTTTTCAGCAGAAATAAACATGTTTCTGCAAGTTTGGTCAACCCCATGTAAGTTATGGGGCAGTAACAGCTCACTTTTCAAAACGTGTTTTTCAGCCCGAAATAAACACGTTTTTTCAGACAGCTGTATCCCTATGTAACTGCAAGGCTCAGAAGAGCCCACACACTCAGGTCTTAACCCCAGTGTGCTGAAAGTGTCAAAACATGTTTTTCAGCAGAAATAAACATGTTTCTGCAAGTTTGGTCAACCCCATGTAACTTATGGGGCAGTAACAGCTCACTTTTCAAAACGTGTTTTTCAGCCCGAAATAAACGCGTTTTTTCAGACAGCTGTATCCCTATGTAACTGCAAGGCTCAGAAGAGCCCACACACTCAGGTCTTAACCCCAGTGTGCTGAAAGTGTCAAAACGTGTTTTTCAGCAGAAATAAACATGTTTCTGCAAGTTTGGTCAACCCCATGTAACTTATGGGGCAGTAACAGCTCACTTTTCAAAACGTGTTTTTCAGCCCGAAATAAACGCGTTTTTTCAGACAGCTGTATCCCTATGTAACTGCAAGGCTCAGAAGAGCCCACACACTCAGGTCTTAACCCCAGTGTGCTGAAAGTGTCAAAACGTGTTTTTCAGCAGAAATAAACATGTTTCTGCAAGTTTGGTCAACCCCATGTAAGTTATGGGGCACTAACAGCTCACTTTTCAAAACGTGTTTTTCAGCCCGAAATAAACACGTTTTTTTCAGACAGCTGTATCCCTATGTAACTGCAAGGCTCAGAAGAGCCCACACACTCAGGTCTTAACCCCAGTGTGCTGAAAGTGTCAAAACGTGTTTTTCAGCAGAAATAAACATGTTTCTGCAAGTTTGGTCAACCCCATGTAACTTATGGGGCAGTAACAGCTCACTTTTCAAAACGTGTTTTTCAGCCCGAAATAAACGCGTTTTTTTCAGACAGCTGTATCCCTATGTAACTGCAAGGCTCAGAAGAGCCCACACACTCAGGTCTTAACCCCAGTGTGCTGAAAGTGTCAAAACGTGTTTTTCAGCAGAAATAAACATGTTTCTGCAAGTTTGGTCAACCCCATGTAAGTTATGGGGCACTAACAGCTCACTTTTCAAAACGTGTTTTTCAGCCCGAAATAAACACGTTTTTTCAGACAGCTGTATCCCTATGTAACTGCAAGGCTCAGAAGAGCCCACACACTCAGGTCTTAACCCCAGTGTGCTGAAAGTGTCAAAACATGTTTTTCAGCAGAAATAAACATGTTTCTGCAAGTTTGGTCAACCCCATGTAACTTATGGGGCAGTAACAGCTCACTTTTCAAAACGTGTTTTTCAGCCCGAAATAAACACGTTTTTTCAGACAGCTGTATCCCTATGTAACTGCAAGGCTCAGAAGAGCCCACACACTCAGGTCTTAACCCCAGTGTGCTGAAAGTGTCAAAACATGTTTTTCAGCAGAAATAAACATGTTTCTGCAAGTTTGGTCAACCCCATGTAAGTTATGGGGCAGTAACAGCTCACTTTTCAAAACGTGTTTTTCAGCCCGAAATAAACGCGTTTTTTCAGACAGCTGTATCCCTATGTAACTGCAAGGCTCAGAAGAGCCCACACACTCAGGTCTTAACCCCAGTGTGCTGAAAGTATCAAAACGTGTTTTTCAGCAGAAATAAACATGTTTCTGCAAGTTTGGTCAACCCCATGTAAGTTATGGGGCAGTAACAGCTCACTTTTCAAAACGTGTTTTTCAGCCCGAAATAAACACGTTTTTTCAGACAGCTGTATCCCTATATAACTGCAAGGCTCAGAAGAGCCCACACACTCAGGTCTTAACCCCAGTGTGCTGAAAGTGTCAAAACATGTTTTTCAGCAGAAATAAACATGTTTCTGCAAGTTTGGTCAACCCCATGTAACTTATGGGGCAGTAACAGCTCACTTTTCAAAACGTGTTTTTCTGCCCGAAATAAACGCGTTTTTTCAGACAGCTGTATCCCTATGTAACTGCAAGGCTCAGAAGAGCCCACACACTCAGGTCTTAACCCCAGTGTGCTGAAAGTGTCAAAACGTGTTTTTCAGCAGAAATAAACATGTTTTCTGCAAGTTTGGTCAACCCCATGTAACTTATGGGGCAGTAACAGCTCACTTTTCAAAACGTGTTTTTCAGCCCGAAATAAACGCGTTTTTTCAGACAACTGTATCCCTATGTAACTGCAAGGCTCAGAAGAGCCCACACACTCAGGTCTTAACCCCAGTGTGCTGAAAGTGTCAAAACGTGTTTTTCAGCAGAAATAAACATGTTTCTGCAAGTTTAGTCAACCCCATGTAAGTTATGGGGCAGTAACAGCTCACTTTTCAAAACGTGTTTTTCAGCCCGAAATAAACACGTTTTTTCAGACAGCTGTATCCCTATGTAACTGCAAGGCTCAGAAGAGCCCACACACTCAGGTCTTAACCCCAGTGTGCTGAAAGTGTCAAAACATGTTTTTCAGCAGAAATAAACATGTTTCTGCAAGTTTGGTCAACCCCATGTAACTTATGGGGCAGTAACAGCTCACTTTTCAAAACGTGTTTTTCAGCCCGAAATAAACGCGTTTTTTCAGACAGCTGTATCCCTATGTAACTGCAAGGCTCAGAAGAGCCCACACACTCACGTCTTAACCCCAGTGTGCTGAAAGTATCAAAACGTGTTTTTCAGCAGAAATAAACATTTTTCTGCAAGTTTGGTCAACCCCATGTATCTTGTGGGGCAGTAACAGCTCACTTTTCAAAACGTGTTTTTCAGCCCGAAATAAACACGTTTTTTCAGACAGCTCTATCCCTATGTAACTGCAAGGCTCAGAAGAGCCCACACACTCAGGTCTTAACCCCAGTGTGCTGAAAGTGTCAAAACATGTTTTTCAGCAGAAATAAACATGTTTCTGCAAGTTTGGTCAACCCCATATAAGTTATGGGGCAGTAACAGCAAACTTTTCAAAACGTGTTTTTCAGCCCGAAATAAACGCGTTTTTTCAGACAGCTGTACCCCTATGTAACTGCAAGGCTCAGAAGAACCCACACACTCAGGTATTAACCCCAGTGTGCTGAAAGTGTCAAAACATGTTTTTCAGCAGAAATAAACATGTTTCTGCAAGTTTGGTCAACCCCATGTAACTTATGGGGCAGTAACAGCTCACTTTTCAAAACGTGTTTTTCAGCCCGAAATAAACGCGTTTTTTCAGACAGCTGTATCCCTATGTAACTGCAAGGCTCAGAAGAGCCCACACACTCAGGTCTTAACCCCAGTGTGCTGAAAGTGTCAAAACGTGTTTTTCAGCAGAAATAAACATGTTTCTGCAAGTTTGGTCAACCCCATGTAAGTTATGGGGCAGTAACAGCTCACTTTTCAAAACGTGTTTTTCAGCCCGAAATAAACACGTTTTTTCAGACAGCTGTATCCCTATGTAACTGCAAGGCTCAGAAGAGCCCACACACTCAGGTCTTAACCCCAGTGTGCTGAAAGTGTCAAAACATGTTTTTCAGCAGAAATAAACATGTTTCTGCAAGTTTGGTCAACCCCATGTAACTTATGGGGCAGTAACAGCTCACTTTTCAAAACGTGTTTTTCAGCCCGAAATAAACGCGTTTTTTCAGACAGCTGTATCCCTATGTAACTGCAAGGCTCAGAAGAGCCCACACACTCAGGTCTTAACCCCAGTGTGCTGAAAGTGTCAAAACGTGTTTTTCAGCAGAAATAAACATGTTTCTGCAAGTTTGGTCAACCCCATGTAAGTTATGGGGCAGTAACAGCTCACTTTTCAAAACGTGTTTTTCAGCCCGAAATAAACACGTTTTTTCAGACAGCTGTATCCCTATGTAACTGCAAGGCTCAGAAGAGTCCACACACTCAGGTCTTAACCCCAGTGTGCTGAAAGTGTCAAAACGTGTTTTTCAGCAGAAATAAACATGTTTCTGCAAGTTTGGTCAACCCCATGTAACTTATGGGGCAGTAACAGCTCACTTTTCAAAACGTGTTTTTCAGCCCGAAATAAACGCGTTTTTTCAGACAACTGTATCCCTATGTAACTGCAAGGCTCAGAAGAGCCCACACACTCAGGTCTTAACCCCAGTGTGCTGAAAGTGTCAAAACATGTTTTTCAGCAGAAATAAACATGTTTCTGCAAGTTTGGTCAACCCCATGTAACTTATGGGGCAGTAACAGCTCACTTTTCAAAACGTGTTTTTCAGCCTGAAATAAACGCGTTTTTTCAGACAGCTGTATCCCTATGTAACTGCAAGGCTCAGAAGAGCCCACACACTCAGGTCTTAACCCCAGTGTGCTGAAAGTGTCAAAACGTGTTTTTCAGCAGAAATAAACATGTTTCTGCAAGTTTGGTCAACCCCATGTAACTTATGGGGCAGTAACAGCTCACTTTTCAAAACGTGTTTTTCAGCCCGAAATAAACGCGTTTTTTCAGACAGCTGTATCCCTATGTAACTGCAAGGCTCAGAAGAGCCCACACACTCAGGTCTTAACCCCAGTGTGCTGAAAGTGTCAAAACGTGTTTTTCAGCAGAAATAAACATGTTTCTGCAAGTTTGGTCAACCCCATGTAAGTTATGGGGCACTGACAGCTCACTTTTCAAAACGTGTTTTTCAGCCCGAAATAAACACGTTTTTTCAGACAGCTGTATCCCTATGTAACTGCAAGGCTCAGAAGAGCCCACACACTCAGGTCTTAACCCCAGTGTGCTGAAAGTGTCAAAACATGTTTTTCAGCAGAAATAAACATGTTTCTGCAAGTTTGGTCAACCCCATGTAACTTATGGGGCAGTAACAGCTCACTTTTCAAAACGTGTTTTTCAGCCCGAAATAAACACGTTTTTTCAGACAGCTGTATCCCTATGTAACTGCAAGGCTCTGAAGAGCCCACACACTCAGGTCTTAACCCCAGTGTGCTGAAAGTATCAAAACATGTTTTTCAGCAGAAATAAACATGTTTCTGCAAGTTTGGTCAACCCCATGTAAGTTATGGGGCAGTAACAGCTCACTTTTCAAAACGTGTTTTTCAGCCCGAAATAAACGCGTTTTTTCAGACAGCTGTATCCCTATGTAACTGCAAGGCTCAGAAGAGCCCACACACTCAGGTCTTAACCCCAGTGTGCTGAAAGTATCAAAACGTGTTTTTCAGCAGAAATAAACATGTTTCTGCAAGTTTGGTCAACCCCATGTATCTTGTGGGGCAGTAACAGCTCACTTTTCAAAACGTGTTTTTCAGCCCGAAATAAACACGTTTTTTCAGACAGCTGTATCCCTATGTAACTGCAAGGCTCTGAAGAGCCCACACACTCAGGTCTTAACCCCAGTGTGCTGAAAGTATCAAAACATGTTTTTCAGCAGAAATAAACATGTTTCTGCAAGTTTGGTCAACCCCATGTAAGTTATGGGGCATTAACAGCTCACTTTTCAAAACGTGTTTTTCAGCCCGAAATAAACGCGTTTTTTCAGACAGCTGTATCCCTATGTAACTGCAAGGCTCAGAAGAGCCCACACACTCAGGTCTTAACCCCAGTGTGCTGAAAGTATCAAAACGTGTTTTTCAGCAGAAATAAACATGTTTCTGCAAGTTTGGTCAACCCCATGTATCTTGTGGGGCAGTAACAGCTCACTTTTCAAAACGTGTTTTTCAGCCCGAAATAAACACGTTTTTTCAGACAGCTGTATCCATATGTAACTGCAAGGCTCAGAAGAGCCCACACACTCAGGTCTTAACCCCAGTGTGCTGAAAGTGTCAAAACATGTTTTTCAGCAGAAATAAACATGTTTCTGCAAGTTTGGTCAACCCCATATAAGTTATGGGGCAGTAACAGCAAACTTTTCAAAACGTGTTTTTCAGCCCGAAATAAACGCGTTTTTTCAGACAGCTGTATCCCTATGTAACTGCAAGGCTCAGAAGAACCCACACACTCAGGTCTTAACCCCAGTGTGCTGAAAGTATCAAAACGTGTTTTTCAGCAGAAATAAACATGTTTCTGCAAGTTTGGTCAACCCCATGTAAGTTATGGGGCAGTAACAGCTCACTTTTCAAAACGTGTTTTTCAGCCCGAAATAAACACGTTTTTTCAGACAGCTGTATCCCTATATAACTGCAAGGCTCAGAAGAGCCCACACACTCAGGTCTTAACCCCAGTGTGCTGAAAGTGTCAAAACATGTTTTTCAGCAGAAATAAACATGTTTCTGCAAGTTTGGTCAACCCCATGTAACTTATGGGGCAGTAACAGCTCACTTTTCAAAACGTGTTTTTCTGCCCGAAATAAACGCGTTTTTTCAGACAGCTGTATCCCTATGTAACTGCAAGGCTCAGAAGAGCCCACACACTCAGGTCTTAACCCCAGTGTGCTGAAAGTGTCAAAACGTGTTTTTCAGCAGAAATAAACATGTTTCTGCAAGTTTGGTCAACCCCATGTAAGTTATGGGGCAGTAACAGCTCACTTTTCAAAACGTGTTTTTCAGCCCGAAATAAACACGTTTTTTCAGACAGCTGTATCCCTATGTAACTGCAAGGCTCAGAAGAGTCCACACACTCAGGTCTTAACCCCAGTGTGCTGAAAGTGTCAAAACGTGTTTTTCAGCAGAAATAAACATGTTTCTGCAAGTTTGGTCAACCCCATGTAACTTATGGGGCAGTAACAGCTCACTTTTCAAAACGTGTTTTTCAGCCCGAAATAAACGCGTTTTTTCAGACAACTGTATCCCTATGTAACTGCAAGGCTCAGAAGAGCCCACACACTCAGGTCTTAACCCCAGTGTGCTGAAAGTGTCAAAACATGTTTTTCAGCAGAAATAAACATGTTTCTGCAAGTTTGGTCAACCCCATGTAACTTATGGGGCAGTAACAGCTCACTTTTCAAAACGTGTTTTTCAGCCTGAAATAAACGCGTTTTTTCAGACAGCTGTATCCCTATGTAACTGCAAGGCTCAGAAGAGCCCACACACTCAGGTCTTAACCCCAGTGTGCTGAAAGTGTCAAAACGTGTTTTTCAGCAGAAATAAACATGTTTCTGCAAGTTTGGTCAACCCCATGTAACTTATGGGGCAGTAACAGCTCACTTTTCAAAACGTGTTTTTCAGCCCGAAATAAACGCGTTTTTTCAGACAGCTGTATCCCTATGTAACTGCAAGGCTCAGAAGAGCCCACACACTCAGGTCTTAACCCCAGTGTGCTGAAAGTGTCAAAACGTGTTTTTCAGCAGAAATAAACATGTTTCTGCAAGTTTGGTCAACCCCATGTAAGTTATGGGGCACTGACAGCTCACTTTTCAAAACGTGTTTTTCAGCCCGAAATAAACACGTTTTTTCAGACAGCTGTATCCCTATGTAACTGCAAGGCTCAGAAGAGCCCACACACTCAGGTCTTAACCCCAGTGTGCTGAAAGTGTCAAAACATGTTTTTCAGCAGAAATAAACATGTTTCTGCAAGTTTGGTCAACCCCATGTAACTTATGGGGCAGTAACAGCTCACTTTTCAAAACGTGTTTTTCAGCCCGAAATAAACACGTTTTTTCAGACAGCTGTATCCCTATGTAACTGCAAGGCTCTGAAGAGCCCACACACTCAGGTCTTAACCCCAGTGTGCTGAAAGTATCAAAACATGTTTTTCAGCAGAAATAAACATGTTTCTGCAAGTTTGGTCAACCCCATGTAAGTTATGGGGCAGTAACAGCTCACTTTTCAAAACGTGTTTTTCAGCCCGAAATAAACGCGTTTTTTCAGACAGCTGTATCCCTATGTAACTGCAAGGCTCAGAAGAGCCCACACACTCAGGTCTTAACCCCAGTGTGCTGAAAGTATCAAAACGTGTTTTTCAGCAGAAATAAACATGTTTCTGCAAGTTTGGTCAACCCCATGTATCTTGTGGGGCAGTAACAGCTCACTTTTCAAAACGTGTTTTTCAGCCCGAAATAAACACGTTTTTTCAGACAGCTGTATCCCTATGTAACTGCAAGGCTCTGAAGAGCCCACACACTCAGGTCTTAACCCCAGTGTGCTGAAAGTATCAAAACATGTTTTTCAGCAGAAATAAACATGTTTCTGCAAGTTTGGTCAACCCCATGTAAGTTATGGGGCAGTAACAGCTCACTTTTCAAAACGTGTTTTTCAGCCCGAAATAAACGCGTTTTTTCAGACAGCTGTATCCCTATGTAACTGCAAGGCTCAGAAGAGCCCACACACTCAGGTCTTAACCCCAGTGTGCTGAAAGTATCAAAACGTGTTTTTCAGCAGAAATAAACATGTTTCTGCAAGTTTGGTCAACCCCATGTATCTTGTGGGGCAGTAACAGCTCACTTTTCAAAACGTGTTTTTCAGCCCGAAATAAACACGTTTTTTCAGACAGCTGTATCCATATGTAACTGCAAGGCTCAGAAGAGCCCACACACTCAGGTCTTAACCCCAGTGTGCTGAAAGTGTCAAAACATGTTTTTCAGCAGAAATAAACATGTTTCTGCAAGTTTGGTCAACCCCATATAAGTTATGGGGCAGTAACAGCAAACTTTTCAAAACGTGTTTTTCAGCCCGAAATAAACGCGTTTTTTCAGACAGCTGTATCCCTATGTAACTGCAAGGCTCAGAAGAACCCACACACTCAGGTCTTAACCCCAGTGTGCTGAAAGTATCAAAACGTGTTTTTCAGCAGAAATAAACATGTTTCTGCAAGTTTGGTCAACCCCATGTAAGTTATGGGGCAGTAACAGCTCACTTTTCAAAACGTGTTTTTCAGCCCGAAATAAACACGTTTTTTCAGACAGCTGTATCCCTATATAACTGCAAGGCTCAGAAGAGCCCACACACTCAGGTCTTAACCCCAGTGTGCTGAAAGTGTCAAAACATGTTTTTCAGCAGAAATAAACATGTTTCTGCAAGTTTGGTCAACCCCATGTAACTTATGGGGCAGTAACAGCTCACTTTTCAAAACGTGTTTTTCTGCCCGAAATAAACGCGTTTTTTCAGACAGCTGTATCCCTATGTAACTGCAAGGCTCAGAAGAGCCCACACACTCAGGTCTTAACCCCAGTGTGCTGAAAGTGTCAAAACGTGTTTTTCAGCAGAAATAAACATGTTTCTGCAAGTTTGGTCAACCCCATGTAAGTTATGGGGCAGTAACAGCTCACTTTTCAAAACGTGTTTTTCAGCCCGAAATAAACACGTTTTTTCAGACAGCTGTATCCCTATGTAACTGCAAGGCTCAGAAGAGTCCACACACTCAGGTCTTAACCCCAGTGTGCTGAAAGTGTCAAAACGTGTTTTTCAGCAGAAATAAACATGTTTCTGCAAGTTTGGTCAACCCCATGTAACTTATGGGGCAGTAACAGCTCACTTTTCAAAACGTGTTTTTCAGCCCGAAATAAACGCGTTTTTTCAGACAACTGTATCCCTATGTAACTGCAAGGCTCAGAAGAGCCCACACACTCAGGTCTTAACCCCAGTGTGCTGAAAGTGTCAAAACGTGTTTTTCAGCAGAAATAAACATGTTTCTGCAAGTTTAGTCAACCCCATGTAAGTTATGGGGCAGTAACAGCTCACTTTTCAAAACGTGTTTTTCAGCCCGAAATAAACACGTTTTTTCAGACAGCTGTATCCCTATGTAACTGCAAGGCTCAGAAGAGCCCACACACTCAGGTCTTAACCCCAGTGTGCTGAAAGTGTCAAAACGTGTTTTTCAGCAGAAATAAACATGTTTCTGCAAGTTTGGTCAACCCCATGTAACTTATGGGGCAGTAACAGCTCACTTTTCAAAACGTGTTTTTCAGCCCGAAATAAACGCGTTTTTTCAGACAGCTGTATCCCTATGTAACTGCAAGGCTCAGAAGAGCCCACACACTCAGGTCTTAACCCCAGAGTGCTGAAAGTGTCAAAACGTGTTTTTCAGCAGAAATAAACATGTTTCTGCAAGTTTGGTCAACCCCATGTAAGTTATGGGGCAGTAACAGCTCACTTTTCAAAACGTGTTTTTCAGCCCGAAATAAACACGTTTTTTCAGACAGCTCTATCCCTATGTAACTGCAAGGCTCAGAAGAGCCCACACACTCAGGTCTTAACCCCAGTGTGCTGAAAGTGTCAAAACATGTTTTTCAGCAGAAATAAACATGTTTCTGCAAGTTTGGTCAACCCCATATAAGTTATGGGGCAGTAACAGCAAACTTTTCAAAACGTGTTTTTCAGCCCGAAATAAACGCGTTTTTTCAGACAGCTGTACCCCTATGTAACTGCAAGGCTCAGAAGAACCCACACACTCAGGTATTAACCCCAGTGTGCTGAAAGTGTCAAAACATGTTTTTCAGCAGAAATAAACATGTTTCTGCAAGTTTGGTCAACCCCATGTAACTTATGGGGCAGTAACAGCTCACTTTTCAAAACGTGTTTTTCAGCCCGAAATAAACGCGTTTTTTCAGACAGCTGTATCCCTATGTAACTGCAAGGCTCAGAAGAGCCCACACACTCAGGTCTTAACCCCAGAGTGCTGAAAGTGTCAAAACGTGTTTTTCAGCAGAAATAAACATGTTTCTGCAAGTTTGGTCAACCCCATGTAAGTTATGGGGCAGTAACAGCTCACTTTTCAAAACGTGTTTTTCAGCCCGAAATAAACACGTTTTTTCAGACAGCTCTATCCCTATGTAACTGCAAGGCTCAGAAGAGCCCACACACTCAGGTCTTAACCCCAGTGTGCTGAAAGTGTCAAAACATGTTTTTCAGCAGAAATAAACATGTTTCTGCAAGTTTGGTCAACCCCATATAAGTTATGGGGCAGTAACAGCAAACTTTTCAAAACGTGTTTTTCAGCCCGAAATAAACGCGTTTTTTCAGACAGCTGTACCCCTATGTAACTGCAAGGCTCAGAAGAACCCACACACTCAGGTATTAACCCCAGTGTGCTGAAAGTGTCAAAACATGTTTTTCAGCAGAAATAAACATGTTTCTGCAAGTTTGGTCAACCCCATGTAACTTATGGGGCAGTAACAGCTCACTTTTCAAAACGTGTTTTTCAGCCCGAAATAAACACGTTTTTTCAGACAGCTGTATCCCTATGTAACTGCAAGGCTCAGAAGAGCCCACACACTCAGGTCTTAACCCCAGTGTGCTGAAAGTGTCAAAACGTGTTTTTCAGCAGAAATAAACATGTTTCTGCAAGTTTGGTCAACCCCATGTAAGTTATGGGGCACTGACAGCTCACTTTTCAAAACGTGTTTTTCAGCCCGAAATAAACGCGTTTTTTCAGACAGCTGTATCCCTATGTAACTGCAAGGCTCAGAAGAGCCCACACACTCAGGTCTTAACCCCAGTGTGCTGAAAGTATCAAAACGTGTTTTTCAGCAGAAATAAACATGTTTCTGCAAGTTTGGTCAACCCCATGTATCTTGTGGGGCAGTAACAGCTCACTTTTCAAAACGTGTTTTTCAGCCCGAAATAAACACGTTTTTTCAGACAGCTGTATCCCTATGTAACTGCAAGGCTCTGAAGAGCCCACACACTCAGGTCTTAACCCCAGTGTGCTGAAAGTATCAAAACATGTTTTTCAGCAGAAATAAACATGTTTCTGCAAGTTTGGTCAACCCCATGTAAGTTATGGGGCAGTAACAGCTCACTTTTCAAAACGTGTTTTTCAGCCCGAAATAAACGCGTTTTTTCAGACAGCTGTATCCCTATGTAACTGCAAGGCTCAGAAGAGCCCACACACTCAGGTCTTAACCCCAGTGTGCTGAAAGTATCAAAACGTGTTTTTCAGCAGAAATAAACATGTTTCTGCAAGTTTGGTCAACCCCATGTATCTTGTGGGGCAGTAACAGCTCACTTTTCAAAACGTGTTTTTCAGCCCGAAATAAACACGTTTTTTCAGACAGCTGTATCCATATGTAACTGCAAGGCTCAGAAGAGCCCACACACTCAGGTCTTAACCCCAGTGTGCTGAAAGTGTCAAAACATGTTTTTCAGCAGAAATAAACATGTTTCTGCAAGTTTGGTCAACCCCATATAAGTTATGGGGCAGTAACAGCAAACTTTTCAAAACGTGTTTTTCAGCCCGAAATAAACGCGTTTTTTCAGACAGCTGTATCCCTATGTAACTGCAAGGCTCAGAAGAACCCACACACTCAGGTCTTAACCCCAGTGTGCTGAAAGTATCAAAACGTGTTTTTCAGCAGAAATAAACATGTTTCTGCAAGTTTGGTCAACCCCATGTAAGTTATGGGGCAGTAACAGCTCACTTTTCAAAACGTGTTTTTCAGCCCGAAATAAACACGTTTTTTCAGACAGCTGTATCCCTATATAACTGCAAGGCTCAGAAGAGCCCACACACTCAGGTCTTAACCCCAGTGTGCTGAAAGTGTCAAAACATGTTTTTCAGCAGAAATAAACATGTTTCTGCAAGTTTGGTCAACCCCATGTAACTTATGGGGCAGTAACAGCTCACTTTTCAAAACGTGTTTTTCTGCCCGAAATAAACGCGTTTTTTCAGACAGCTGTATCCCTATGTAACTGCAAGGCTCAGAAGAGCCCACACACTCAGGTCTTAACCCCAGTGTGCTGAAAGTGTCAAAACGTGTTTTTCAGCAGAAATAAACATGTTTCTGCAAGTTTGGTCAACCCCATGTAAGTTATGGGGCAGTAACAGCTCACTTTTCAAAACGTGTTTTTCAGCCCGAAATAAACACGTTTTTTCAGACAGCTGTATCCCTATGTAACTGCAAGGCTCAGAAGAGTCCACACACTCAGGTCTTAACCCCAGTGTGCTGAAAGTGTCAAAACGTGTTTTTCAGCAGAAATAAACATGTTTCTGCAAGTTTGGTCAACCCCATGTAACTTATGGGGCAGTAACAGCTCACTTTTCAAAACGTGTTTTTCAGCCCGAAATAAACGCGTTTTTTCAGACAACTGTATCCCTATGTAACTGCAAGGCTCAGAAGAGCCCACACACTCAGGTCTTAACCCCAGTGTGCTGAAAGTGTCAAAACGTGTTTTTCAGCAGAAATAAACATGTTTCTGCAAGTTTAGTCAACCCCATGTAAGTTATGGGGCAGTAACAGCTCACTTTTCAAAACGTGTTTTTCAGCCCGAAATAAACACGTTTTTTCAGACAGCTGTATCCCTATGTAACTGCAAGGCTCAGAAGAGCCCACACACTCAGGTCTTAACCCCAGTGTGCTGAAAGTGTCAAAACGTGTTTTTCAGCAGAAATAAACATGTTTCTGCAAGTTTGGTCAACCCCATGTAACTTATGGGGCAGTAACAGCTCACTTTTCAAAACGTGTTTTTCAGCCCGAAATAAACGCGTTTTTTCAGACAGCTGTATCCCTATGTAACTGCAAGGCTCAGAAGAGCCCACACACTCAGGTCTTAACCCCAGAGTGCTGAAAGTGTCAAAACGTGTTTTTCAGCAGAAATAAACATGTTTCTGCAAGTTTGGTCAACCCCATGTAAGTTATGGGGCAGTAACAGCTCACTTTTCAAAACGTGTTTTTCAGCCCGAAATAAACACGTTTTTTCAGACAGCTCTATCCCTATGTAACTGCAAGGCTCAGAAGAGCCCACACACTCAGGTCTTAACCCCAGTGTGCTGAAAGTGTCAAAACATGTTTTTCAGCAGAAATAAACATGTTTCTGCAAGTTTGGTCAACCCCATATAAGTTATGGGGCAGTAACAGCAAACTTTTCAAAACGTGTTTTTCAGCCCGAAATAAACGCGTTTTTTCAGACAGCTGTACCCCTATGTAACTGCAAGGCTCAGAAGAACCCACACACTCAGGTATTAACCCCAGTGTGCTGAAAGTGTCAAAACATGTTTTTCAGCAGAAATAAACATGTTTCTGCAAGTTTGGTCAACCCCATGTAACTTATGGGGCAGTAACAGCTCACTTTTCAAAACGTGTTTTTCAGCCCGAAATAAACGCGTTTTTTCAGACAGCTGTATCCCTATGTAACTGCAAGGCTCAGAAGAGCCCACACACTCAGGTCTTAACCCCAGAGTGCTGAAAGTGTCAAAACGTGTTTTTCAGCAGAAATAAACATGTTTCTGCAAGTTTGGTCAACCCCATGTAAGTTATGGGGCAGTAACAGCTCACTTTTCAAAACGTGTTTTTCAGCCCGAAATAAACACGTTTTTTCAGACAGCTCTATCCCTATGTAACTGCAAGGCTCAGAAGAGCCCACACACTCAGGTCTTAACCCCAGTGTGCTGAAAGTGTCAAAACATGTTTTTCAGCAGAAATAAACATGTTTCTGCAAGTTTGGTCAACCCCATATAAGTTATGGGGCAGTAACAGCAAACTTTTCAAAACGTGTTTTTCAGCCCGAAATAAACGCGTTTTTTCAGACAGCTGTACCCCTATGTAACTGCAAGGCTCAGAAGAACCCACACACTCAGGTATTAACCCCAGTGTGCTGAAAGTGTCAAAACATGTTTTTCAGCAGAAATAAACATGTTTCTGCAAGTTTGGTCAACCCCATGTAACTTATGGGGCAGTAACAGCTCACTTTTCAAAACGTGTTTTTCAGCCCGAAATAAACACGTTTTTTCAGACAGCTGTATCCCTATGTAACTGCAAGGCTCAGAAGAGCCCACACACTCAGGTCTTAACCCCAGTGTGCTGAAAGTGTCAAAACGTGTTTTTCAGCAGAAATAAACATGTTTCTGCAAGTTTGGTCAACCCCATGTAAGTTATGGGGCACTGACAGCTCACTTTTCAAAACGTGTTTTTCAGCCCGAAATAAACACGTTTTTTCAGACAGCTGTATCCCTATGTAACTGCAAGGCTCAGAAGAGCCCACACACTCAGGTCTTAACCCCAGTGTGCTGAAAGTGTCAAAACATGTTTTTCAGCAGAAATAAACATGTTTCTGCAAGTTTGGTCAACCCCATGTAACTTATGGGGCAGTAACAGCTCACTTTTCAAAACGTGTTTTTCAGCCCGAAATAAACGCGTTTTTTCAGACAGCTGTATCCCTATGTAACTGCAAGGCTCAGAAGAGCCCACACACTCAGGTCTTAACCCCAGTGTGCTGAAAGTGTCAAAACGTGTTTTTCAGCAGAAATAAACATTTTTCTGCAAGTTTGGTCAACCCCATGTAAGTTATGGGGCAGTAACAGCTCACTTTTCAAAACGTGTTTTTCAGCCCGAAATAAACACGTTTTTTCAGACAGCTGTATCCCTATGTAACTGCAAGGCTCAGAAGAGCCCACACACTCAGGTCTTAACCCCAGTGTGCTGAAAGTGTCAAAACATGTTTTTCAGCAGAAATAAACATGTTTCTGCAAGTTTGGTCAACCCCATGTAACTTATGGGGCAGTAACAGCTCACTTTTCAAAACGTGTTTTTCAGCCCGAAATAAACGCGTTTTTTCAGACAGCTGTATCCCTATGTAACTGCAAGGCTCAGAAGAGCCCACACACTCAGGTCTTAACCCCAGTGTGCTGAAAGTGTCAAAACGTGTTTTTCAGCAGAAATAAACATGTTTCTGCAAGTTTGGTCAACCCCATGTAACTTATGGGGCAGTAACAGCTCACTTTTCAAAACGTGTTTTTCAGCCCGAAATAAACGCGTTTTTTCAGACAGCTGTATCCCTATGTAACTGCAAGGCTCAGAAGAGCCCACACACTCAGGTCTTAACCCCAGTGTGCTGAAAGTGTCAAAACGTGTTTTTCAGCAGAAATAAACATGTTTCTGCAAGTTTGGTCAACCCCATGTAAGTTATGGGGCACTAACAGCTCACTTTTCAAAACGTGTTTTTCAGCCCGAAATAAACACGTTTTTTTCAGACAGCTGTATCCCTATGTAACTGCAAGGCTCAGAAGAGCCCACACACTCAGGTCTTAACCCCAGTGTGCTGAAAGTGTCAAAACGTGTTTTTCAGCAGAAATAAACGTGTTTCTGCAAGTTTGGTCAACCCCATGTAACTTATGGGGCAGTAACAGCTCACTTTTCAAAACGTGTTTTTCAGCCCGAAATAAACGCGTTTTTTCAGACAGCTGTATCCCTATGTAACTGCAAGGCTCAGAAGAACCCACACACTCAGGTCTTAACCCCAGTGTGCTGAAAGTGTCAAAACGTGTTTTTCAGCAGAAATAAACATGTTTCTGCAAGTTTGGTCAACCCCATGTAAGTTATGGGGCACTAACAGCTCACTTTTCAAAACGTGTTTTTCAGCCCGAAATAAACACGTTTTTTCAGACAGCTGTATCCCTATGTAACTGCAAGGCTCAGAAGAGCCCACACACTCAGGTCTTAACCCCAGTGTGCTGAAAGTGTCAAAACATGTTTTTCAGCAGAAATAAACATGTTTCTGCAAGTTTGGTCAACCCCATGTAACTTATGGGGCAGTAACAGCTCACTTTTCAAAACGTGTTTTTCAGCCCGAAATAAACACGTTTTTTCAGACAGCTGTATCCCTATGTAACTGCAAGGCTCAGAAGAGCCCACACACTCAGGTCTTAACCCCAGTGTGCTGAAAGTGTCAAAACGTGTTTTTCAGCAGAAATAAACATGTTTCTGCAAGTTTAGTCAACCCCATGTAAGTTATGGGGCAGTAACAGCTCACTTTTCAAAACGTGTTTTTCAGCCCGAAATAAACACGTTTTTTCAGACAGCTGTATCCCTATATAACTGCAAGGCTCAGAAGAGCCCACACACTCAGGTCTTAACCCCAGTGTGCTGAAAGTGTCAAAACATGTTTTTCAGCAGAAATAAACATGTTTCTGCAAGTTTGGTCAACCCCATGTAACTTATGGGGCAGTAACAGCTCACTTTTCAAAACGTGTTTTTCTGCCCGAAATAAACGCGTTTTTTCAGACAGCTGTATCCCTATGTAACTGCAAGGCTCAGAAGAGCCCACACACTCAGGTCTTAACCCCAGTGTGCTGAAAGTGTCAAAACGTGTTTTTCAGCAGAAATAAACATGTTTCTGCAAGTTTGGTCAACCCCATGTAAGTTATGGGGCAGTAACAGCTCACTTTTCAAAACGTGTTTTTCAGCCCGAAATAAACACGTTTTTTCAGACAGCTCTATCCCTATGTAACTGCAAGGCTCCGAAGAGCCCACACACTCAGGTCTTAACCCCAGTGTGCTGAAAGTGTCAAAACATGTTTTTCAGCAGAAATAAACATGTTTCTGCAAGTTTGGTCAACCCCATATAAGTTATGGGGCAGTAACAGCAAACTTTTCAAAACGTGTTTTTCAGCCCGAAATAAACGCGTTTTTTCAGACAGCTGTACCCCTATGTAACTGCAAGGCTCAGAAGAACCCACACACTCAGGTATTAACCCCAGTGTGCTGAAAGTGTCAAAACATGTTTTTCAGCAGAAATAAACATGTTTCTGCAAGTTTGGTCAACCCCATGTAACTTATGGGGCAGTAACAGCTCACTTTTCAAAACGTGTTTTTCAGCCCGAAATAAACACGTTTTTTCAGACAGCTGTATCCCTATGTAACTGCAAGGCTCAGAAGAGCCCACACACTCAGGTCTTAACCCCAGTGTGCTGAAAGTGTGAAAACATGTTTTTCAGCAGAAATAAACGTTTCTGCAAGTTTGGTCAACCCCATGTAACTTATGGGGCAGTAACAGCTCACTTTTCAAAACGTGTTTTTCAGCCCGAAATAAACACGTTTTTTCAGACAGCTGTATCCCTATGTAACTGCAAGGCTCAGAAGAGCCCACACACTCAGGTCTTAACCCCAGTGTGCTGAAAGTGTCAAAACGTGTTTTTCAGCAGAAATAAACATGTTTCTGCAAGTTTGGTCAACCCCATGTAAGTTATGGGGCACTGACAGCTCACTTTTCAAAACGTGTTTTTCAGCCCGAAATAAACACGTTTTTTCAGACAGCTGTATCCCTATGTAACTGCAAGGCTCAGAAGAGCCCACACACTCAGGTCTTAACCCCAGTGTGCTGAAAGTGTCAAAACATGTTTTTCAGCAGAAATAAACATGTTTCTGCAAGTTTGGTCAACCCCATGTAACTTATGGGGCAGTAACAGCTCACTTTTCAAAACGTGTTTTTCAGCCCGAAATAAACGCGTTTTTTCAGACAGCTGTATCCCTATGTAACTGCAAGGCTCAGAAGAGCCCACACACTCAGGTCTTAACCCCAGTGTGCTGAAAGTGTCAAAACGTGTTTTTCAGCAGAAATAAACATGTTTCTGCAAGTTTGGTCAACCCCATGTAAGTTATGGGGCACTAACAGCTCACTTTTCAAAACGTGTTTTTCAGCCCGAAATAAACACGTTTTTTTCAGA
Organism: Lepisosteus oculatus; assembly: GCF_040954835.1. Classification (NCBI taxonomy): domain Eukaryota; kingdom Metazoa; phylum Chordata; class Actinopteri; order Semionotiformes; family Lepisosteidae; genus Lepisosteus; species Lepisosteus oculatus. The sequence continues at coordinate 55,081 of NW_027167799.1, read as the reverse complement.
CAGCTGTATCCCTATGTAACTGCAAGGCTCAGAAGAGCCCACACACTCAGGTCTTAACCCCAGTGTGCTGAAAGTGTCAAAACGTGTTTTTCAGCAGAAATAAACATGTTTCTGCAAGTTTGGTCAACCCCATGTAACTTATGGGGCAGTAACAGCTCACTTTTCAAAACGTGTTTTTCAGCCCGAAATAAACGCGTTTTTTCAGACAGCTGTATCCCTATGTAACTGCAAGGCTCAGAAGAACCCACACACTCAGGTCTTAACCCCAGTGTGCTGAAAGTGTCAAAACGTGTTTTTCAGCAGAAATAAACATGTTTCTGCAAGTTTGGTCAACCCCATGTAAGTTATGGGGCACTAACAGCTCACTTTTCAAAACGTGTTTTTCAGCCCGAAATAAACACGTTTTTTCAGACAGCTGTATCCCTATGTAACTGCAAGGCTCAGAAGAGCCCACACACTCAGGTCTTAACCCCAGTGTGCTGAAAGTGTCAAAACATGTTTTTCAGCAGAAATAAACATGTTTCTGCAAGTTTGGTCAACCCCATGTAACTTATGGGGCAGTAACAGCTCACTTTTCAAAACGTGTTTTTCAGCCCGAAATAAACACGTTTTTTCAGACAGCTGTATCCCTATGTAACTGCAAGGCTCAGAAGAGCCCACACACTCAGGTCTTAACCCCAGTGTGCTGAAAGTGTCAAAACATGTTTTTCAGCAGAAATAAACATGTTTCTGCAAGTTTGGTCAACCCCATGTAAGTTATGGGGCAGTAACAGCTCACTTTTCAAAACGTGTTTTTCAGCCCGAAATAAACGCGTTTTTTCAGACAGCTGTATCCCTATGTAACTGCAAGGCTCAGAAGAGTCCACACACTCAGGTCTTAACCCCAGTGTGCTGAAAGTGTCAAAACGTGTTTTTCAGCAGAAATAAACATGTTTCTGCAAGTTTGGTCAACCCCATGTAACTTATGGGGCAGTAACAGCTCACTTTTCAAAACGTGTTTTTCAGCCCGAAATAAACGCGTTTTTTCAGACAACTGTATCGCTATGTAACTGCAAGGCTCAGAAGAGCCCACACACTCAGGTCTTAACCCCAGTGTGCTGAAAGTGTCAAAACGTGTTTTTCAGCAGAAATAAACATGTTTCTGCAAGTTTAGTCAACCCCATGTAAGTTATGGGGCAGTAACAGCTCACTTTTCAAAACGTGTTTTTCAGCCCGAAATAAACACGTTTTTTCAGACAGCTGTATCCCTATATAACTGCAAGGCTCAGAAGAGCCCACACACTCAGGTCTTAACCCCAGTGTGCTGAAAGTGTCAAAACATGTTTTTCAGCAGAAATAAACATGTTTCTGCAAGTTTGGTCAACCCCATGTAACTTATGGGGCAGTAACAGCTCACTTTTCAAAACGTGTTTTTCTGCCCGAAATAAACGCGTTTTTTCAGACAGCTGTATCCCTATGTAACTGCAAGGCTCAGAAGAGCCCACACACTCAGGTCTTAACCCCAGTGTGCTGAAAGTGTCAAAACGTGTTTTTCAGCAGAAATAAACATGTTTCTGCAAGTTTGGTCAACCCCATGTAAGTTATGGGGCACTAACAGCTCACTTTTCAAAACGTGTTTTTCAGCCCGAAATAAACACGTTTTTTTCAGACAGCTGTATCCCTATGTAACTGCAAGGCTCAGAAGAGCCCACACACTCAGGTCTTAACCCCAGTGTGCTGAAAGTGTCAAAACGTGTTTTTCAGCAGAAATAAACATGTTTCTGCAAGTTTGGTCAACCCCATGTAACTTATGGGGCAGTAACAGCTCACTTTTCAAAACGTGTTTTTCAGCCCGAAATAAACGCGTTTTTTCAGACAGCTGTATCCCTATGTAACTGCAAGGCTCAGAAGAACCCACACACTCAGGTCTTAACCCCAGTGTGCTGAAAGTGTCAAAACGTGTTTTTCAGCAGAAATAAACATGTTTCTGCAAGTTTGGTCAACCCCATGTAAGTTATGGGGCACTAACAGCTCACTTTTCAAAACGTGTTTTTCAGCCCGAAATAAACACGTTTTTTCAGACAGCTGTATCCCTATGTAACTGCAAGGCTCAGAAGAGCCCACACACTCAGGTCTTAACCCCAGTGTGCTGAAAGTGTCAAAACATGTTTTTCAGCAGAAATAAACATGTTTCTGCAAGTTTGGTCAACCCCATGTAACTTATGGGGCAGTAACAGCTCACTTTTCAAAACGTGTTTTTCAGCCCGAAATAAACACGTTTTTTCAGACAGCTGTATCCCTATGTAACTGCAAGGCTCAGAAGAGCCCACACACTCAGGTCTTAACCCCAGTGTGCTGAAAGTGTCAAAACATGTTTTTCAGCAGAAATAAACATGTTTCTGCAAGTTTGGTCAACCCCATGTAAGTTATGGGGCAGTAACAGCTCACTTTTCAAAACGTGTTTTTCAGCCCGAAATAAACGCGTTTTTTCAGACAGCTGTATCCCTATGTAACTGCAAGGCTCAGAAGAGTCCACACACTCAGGTCTTAACCCCAGTGTGCTGAAAGTGTCAAAACGTGTTTTTCAGCAGAAATAAACATGTTTCTGCAAGTTTGGTCAACCCCATGTAACTTATGGGGCAGTAACAGCTCACTTTTCAAAACGTGTTTTTCAGCCCGAAATAAACGCGTTTTTTCAGACAACTGTATCGCTATGTAACTGCAAGGCTCAGAAGAGCCCACACACTCAGGTCTTAACCCCAGTGTGCTGAAAGTGTCAAAACGTGTTTTTCAGCAGAAATAAACATGTTTCTGCAAGTTTAGTCAACCCCATGTAAGTTATGGGGCAGTAACAGCTCACTTTTCAAAACGTGTTTTTCAGCCCGAAATAAACACGTTTTTTCAGACAGCTGTATCCCTATATAACTGCAAGGCTCAGAAGAGCCCACACACTCAGGTCTTAACCCCAGTGTGCTGAAAGTGTCAAAACATGTTTTTCAGCAGAAATAAACATGTTTCTGCAAGTTTGGTCAACCCCATGTAACTTATGGGGCAGTAACAGCTCACTTTTCAAAACGTGTTTTTCTGCCCGAAATAAACGCGTTTTTTCAGACAGCTGTATCCCTATGTAACTGCAAGGCTCAGAAGAGCCCACACACTCAGGTCTTAACCCCAGTGTGCTGAAAGTGTCAAAACGTGTTTTTCAGCAGAAATAAACATGTTTCTGCAAGTTTGGTCAACCCCATGTAAGTTATGGGGCAGTAACAGCTCACTTTTCAAAACGTGTTTTTCAGCCCGAAATAAACGCGTTTTTTCAGACAGCTCTATCCCTATGTAACTGCAAGGCTCAGAAGAGCCCACACACTCAGGTCTTAACCCCAGTGTGCTGAAAGTGTCAAAACATGTTTTTCAGCAGAAATAAACATGTTTCTGCAAGTTTGGTCAACCCCATATAAGTTATGGGGCAGTAACAGCAAACTTTTCAAAACGTGTTTTTCAGCCCGAAATAAACGCGTTTTTTCAGACAGCTGTACCCCTATGTAACTGCAAGGCTCAGAAGAACCCACACACTCAGGTATTAACCCCAGTGTGCTGAAAGTGTCAAAACATGTTTTTCAGCAGAAATAAACATGTTTCTGCAAGTTTGGTCAACCCCATGTAAGTTATGGGGCACTAACAGCTCACTTTTCAAAACGTGTTTTTCAGCCCGAAATAAACGCGTTTTTTCAGACAGCTGTACCCCTATGTAACTGCAAGGCTCAGAAGAACCCACACACTCAGGTATTAACCCCAGTGTGCTGAAAGTGTCAAAACATGTTTTTCAGCAGAAATAAACATGTTTCTGCAAGTTTGGTCAACCCCATGTAAGTTATGGGGCAGTAACAGCTCACTTTTCAAAACGTGTTTTTCAGCCCGAAATAAACGCGTTTTTTCAGACAGCTGTATCCCTATGTAACTGCAAGGCTCAGAAGAGCCCACACACTCAGGTCTTAACCCCAGAGTGCTGAAAGTGTCAAAACGTGTTTTTCAGCAGAAATAAACATGTTTCTGCAAGTTTGGTCAACCCCATGTAAGTTATGGGGCAGTAACAGCTCACTTTTCAAAACGTGTTTTTCAGCCCGAAATAAACACGTTTTTTCAGACAGCTCTATCCCTATGTAACTGCAAGGCTCAGAAGAGCCCACACACTCAGGTCTTAACCCCAGTGTGCTGAAAGTGTCAAAACATGTTTTTCAGCAGAAATAAACATGTTTCTGCAAGTTTGGTCAACCCCATATAAGTTATGGGGCAGTAACAGCAAACTTTTCAAAACGTGTTTTTCAGCCCGAAATAAACGCGTTTTTTCAGACAGCTGTACCCCTATGTAACTGCAAGGCTCAGAAGAACCCACACACTCAGGTATTAACCCCAGTGTGCTGAAAGTGTCAAAACATGTTTTTCAGCAGAAATAAACATGTTTCTGCAAGTTTGGTCAACCCCATGTAACTTATGGGGCAGTAACAGCTCACTTTTCAAAACGTGTTTTTCAGCCCGAAATAAACACGTTTTTTCAGACAGCTGTATCCCTATGTAACTGCAAGGCTCAGAAGAGCCCACACACTCAGGTCTTAACCCCAGTGTGCTGAAAGTGTCAAAACGTGTTTTTCAGCAGAAATAAACATGTTTCTGCAAGTTTGGTCAACCCCATGTAAGTTATGGGGCACTGACAGCTCACTTTTCAAAACGTGTTTTTCAGCCCGAAATAAACACGTTTTTTCAGACAGCTGTATCCCTATGTAACTGCAAGGCTCAGAAGAGCCCACACACTCAGGTCTTAACCCCAGTGTGCTGAAAGTGTCAAAACATGTTTTTCAGCAGAAATAAACATGTTTCTGCAAGTTTGGTCAACCCCATGTAACTTATGGGGCAGTAACAGCTCACTTTTCAAAACGTGTTTTTCAGCCCGAAATAAACGCGTTTTTTCAGACAGCTGTATCCCTATGTAACTGCAAGGCTCAGAAGAGCCCACACACTCAGGTCTTAACCCCAGTGTGCTGAAAGTGTCAAAACGTGTTTTTCAGCAGAAATAAACATTTTTCTGCAAGTTTGGTCAACCCCATGTAAGTTATGGGGCAGTAACAGCTCACTTTTCAAAACGTGTTTTTCAGCCCGAAATAAACACGTTTTTTCAGACAGCTGTATCCCTATGTAACTGCAAGGCTCAGAAGAGCCCACACACTCAGGTCTTAACCCCAGTGTGCTGAAAGTGTCAAAACATGTTTTTCAGCAGAAATAAACATGTTTCTGCAAGTTTGGTCAACCCCATGTAACTTATGGGGCAGTAACAGCTCACTTTTCAAAACGTGTTTTTCAGCCCGAAATAAACGCGTTTTTTCAGACAGCTGTATCCCTATGTAACTGCAAGGCTCAGAAGAGCCCACACACTCAGGTCTTAACCCCAGTGTGCTGAAAGTGTCAAAACGTGTTTTTCAGCAGAAATAAACATGTTTCTGCAAGTTTGGTCAACCCCATGTAACTTATGGGGCAGTAACAGCTCACTTTTCAAAACGTGTTTTTCAGCCCGAAATAAACGCGTTTTTTCAGACAGCTGTATCCCTATGTAACTGCAAGGCTCAGAAGAGCCCACACACTCAGGTCTTAACCCCAGTGTGCTGAAAGTGTCAAAACGTGTTTTTCAGCAGAAATAAACATGTTTCTGCAAGTTTGGTCAACCCCATGTAAGTTATGGGGCACTAACAGCTCACTTTTCAAAACGTGTTTTTCAGCCCGAAATAAACACGTTTTTTTCAGACAGCTGTATCCCTATGTAACTGCAAGGCTCAGAAGAGCCCACACACTCAGGTCTTAACCCCAGTGTGCTGAAAGTGTCAAAACGTGTTTTTCAGCAGAAATAAACGTGTTTCTGCAAGTTTGGTCAACCCCATGTAACTTATGGGGCAGTAACAGCTCACTTTTCAAAACGTGTTTTTCAGCCCGAAATAAACGCGTTTTTTCAGACAGCTGTATCCCTATGTAACTGCAAGGCTCAGAAGAACCCACACACTCAGGTCTTAACCCCAGTGTGCTGAAAGTGTCAAAACGTGTTTTTCAGCAGAAATAAACATGTTTCTGCAAGTTTGGTCAACCCCATGTAAGTTATGGGGCACTAACAGCTCACTTTTCAAAACGTGTTTTTCAGCCCGAAATAAACACGTTTTTTCAGACAGCTGTATCCCTATGTAACTGCAAGGCTCAGAAGAGCCCACACACTCAGGTCTTAACCCCAGTGTGCTGAAAGTGTCAAAACATGTTTTTCAGCAGAAATAAACATGTTTCTGCAAGTTTGGTCAACCCCATGTAACTTATGGGGCAGTAACAGCTCACTTTTCAAAACGTGTTTTTCAGCCCGAAATAAACACGTTTTTTCAGACAGCTATATCCCTATGTAACTGCAAGGCTCAGAAGAACCCACACACTCAGGTCTTAACCCCAGAGTGCTGAAAGTGTCAAAACGTGTTTTTCAGCAGAAATAAACATGTTTCTGCAAGTTTGGTCAACCCCATGTAAGTTATGGGGCAGTAACAGCTCACTTTTCAAAACGTGTTTTTCAGCCCGAAATAAACACGTTTTTTCAGACAGCTCTATCCCTATGTAACTGCAAGGCTCAGAAGAGCCCACACACTCAGGTCTTAACCCCAGTGTGCTGAAAGTGTCAAAACATGTTTTTCAGCAGAAATAAACATGTTTCTGCAAGTTTGGTCAACCCCATATAAGTTATGGGGCAGTAACAGCAAACTTTTCAAAACGTGTTTTTCAGCCCGAAATAAACGCGTTTTTTCAGACAGCTGTACCCCTATGTAACTGCAAGGCTCAGAAGAACCCACACACTCAGGTATTAACCCCAGTGTGCTGAAAGTGTCAAAACATGTTTTTCAGCAGAAATAAACATGTTTCTGCAAGTTTGGTCAACCCCATGTAACTTATGGGGCAGTAACAGCTCACTTTTCAAAACGTGTTTTTCAGCCCGAAATAAACACGTTTTTTCAGACAGCTGTATCCCTATGTAACTGCAAGGCTCAGAAGAGCCCACACACTCAGGTCTTAACCCCAGTGTGCTGAAAGTGTCAAAACGTGTTTTTCAGCAGAAATAAACATGTTTCTGCAAGTTTGGTCAACCCCATGTAAGTTATGGGGCACTGACAGCTCACTTTTCAAAACGTGTTTTTCAGCCCGAAATAAACACGTTTTTTCAGACAGCTGTATCCCTATGTAACTGCAAGGCTCAGAAGAGCCCACACACTCAGGTCTTAACCCCAGTGTGCTGAAAGTGTCAAAACATGTTTTTCAGCAGAAATAAACATGTTTCTGCAAGTTTGGTCAACCCCATGTAACTTATGGGGCAGTAACAGCTCACTTTTCAAAACGTGTTTTTCAGCCCGAAATAAACGCGTTTTTTCAGACAGCTGTATCCCTATGTAACTGCAAGGCTCAGAAGAGCCCACACACTCAGGTCTTAACCCCAGTGTGCTGAAAGTGTCAAAACGTGTTTTTCAGCAGAAATAAACATTTTTCTGCAAGTTTGGTCAACCCCATGTAAGTTATGGGGCAGTAACAGCTCACTTTTCAAAACGTGTTTTTCAGCCCGAAATAAACACGTTTTTTCAGACAGCTGTATCCCTATGTAACTGCAAGGCTCAGAAGAGCCCACACACTCAGGTCTTAACCCCAGTGTGCTGAAAGTGTCAAAACATGTTTTTCAGCAGAAATAAACATGTTTCTGCAAGTTTGGTCAACCCCATGTAACTTATGGGGCAGTAACAGCTCACTTTTCAAAACGTGTTTTTCAGCCCGAAATAAACGCGTTTTTTCAGACAGCTGTATCCCTATGTAACTGCAAGGCTCAGAAGAGCCCACACACTCAGGTCTTAACCCCAGTGTGCTGAAAGTGTCAAAACGTGTTTTTCAGCAGAAATAAACATGTTTCTGCAAGTTTGGTCAACCCCATGTAACTTATGGGGCAGTAACAGCTCACTTTTCAAAACGTGTTTTTCAGCCCGAAATAAACGCGTTTTTTCAGACAGCTGTATCCCTATGTAACTGCAAGGCTCAGAAGAGCCCACACACTCAGGTCTTAACCCCAGTGTGCTGAAAGTGTCAAAACGTGTTTTTCAGCAGAAATAAACATGTTTCTGCAAGTTTGGTCAACCCCATGTAAGTTATGGGGCACTAACAGCTCACTTTTCAAAACGTGTTTTTCAGCCCGAAATAAACACGTTTTTTTCAAACAGCTGTATCCCTATGTAACTGCAAGGCTCAGAAGAGCCCACACACTCAGGTCTTAACCCCAGTGTGCTGAAAGTGTCAAAACGTGTTTTTCAGCAGAAATAAACGTGTTTCTGCAAGTTTGGTCAACCCCATGTAACTTATGGGGCAGTAACAGCTCACTTTTCAAAACGTGTTTTTCAGCCCGAAATAAACGCGTTTTTTCAGACAGCTGTATCCCTATGTAACTGCAAGGCTCAGAAGAACCCACACACTCAGGTCTTAACCCCAGTGTGCTGAAAGTGTCAAAACATGTTTTTCAGCAGAAATAAACATGTTTCTGCAAGTTTGGTCAACCCCATGTAACTTATGGGGCAGTAACAGCTCACTTTTCAAAACGTGTTTTTCAGCCCGAAATAAACACGTTTTTTCAGACAGCTGTATCCCTATGTAACTGCAAGGCTCAGAAGAGCCCACACACTCAGGTCTTAACCCCAGTGTGCTGAAAGTGTCAAAACGTGTTTTTCAGCAGAAATAAACATGTTTCTGCAAGTTTTGTCAACCCCATGTAAGTTATGGGGCAGTAACAGCTCACTTTTCAAAACGTGTTTTTCAGCCCGAAATAAACACGTTTGTTCAGACAGCTGTATCCCTATATAACTGCAAGGCTCAGAAGAGCCCACACACTCAGGTCTTAACCCCAGTGTGCTGAAAGTGTCAAAACATGTTTTTCAGCAGAAATAAACATGTTTCTGCAAGTTTGGTCAACCCCATGTAACTTATGGGGCAGTAACAGCTCACTTTTCAAAACGTGTTTTTCTGCCCGAAATAAACGCGTTTTTTCAGACAGCTGTACCCCTATGTAACTGCAAGGCTCAGAAGAGCCCACACACTCAGGTATTAACCCCAGTGTGCTGAAAGTGTCAAAACATGTTTTTCAGCAGAAATAAACATGTTTCTGCAAGTTTGGTCAACCCCATGTAACTTATGGGGCAGTAACAGCTCACTTTTCAAAACGTGTTTTTCAGCCCGAAATAAACACGTTTTTTCAGACAGCTGTATCCCTATGTAACTGCAAGGCTCAGAAGAGCCCACACACTCAGGTCTTAACCCCAGTGTGCTGAAAGTGTGAAAACATGTTTTTCAGCAGAAATAAACATGTTTCTGCAAGTTTGGTCAACCCCATGTAACTTATGGGGCAGTAACAGCTCACTTTTCAAAACGTGTTTTTCAGCCCGAAATAAACACGTTTTTTCAGACAGCTGTATCCCTATGTAACTGCAAGGCTCAGAAGAGCCCACACACTCAGGTCTTAACCCCAGTGTGCTGAAAGTGTCAAAACGTGTTTTTCAGCAGAAATAAACATGTTTCTGCAAGTTTGGTCAACCCCATGTAAGTTATGGGGCACTGACAGCTCACTTTTCAAAACGTGTTTTTCAGCCCGAAATAAACACGTTTTTTCAGACAGCTGTATCCCTATGTAACTGCAAGGCTCAGAAGAGCCCACACACTCAGGTCTTAACCCCAGTGTGCTGAAAGTGTCAAAACATGTTTTTCAGCAGAAATAAACATGTTTCTGCAAGTTTGGTCAACCCCATGTAACTTATGGGGCAGTAACAGCTCACTTTTCAAAACGTGTTTTTCAGCCCGAAATAAACGCGTTTTTTCAGACAGCTGTATCCCTATGTAACTGCAAGGCTCAGAAGAGCCCACACACTCAGGTCTTAACCCCAGTGTGCTGAAAGTGTCAAAACGTGTTTTTCAGCAGAAATAAACATGTTTCTGCAAGTTTGGTCAACCCCATGTAAGTTATGGGGCACTAACAGCTCACTTTTCAAAACGTGTTTTTCAGCCCGAAATAAACACGTTTTTTTCAGACAGCTGTATCCCTATGTAACTGCAAGGCTCAGAAGAGCCCACACACTCAGGTCTTAACCCCAGTGTGCTGAAAGTGTCAAAACGTGTTTTTCAGCAGAAATAAACATGTTTCTGCAAGTTTGGTCAACCCCATGTAACTTATGGGGCAGTAACAGCTCACTTTTCAAAACGTGTTTTTCAGCCCGAAATAAACGCGTTTTTTCAGACAGCTGTATCCCTATGTAACTGCAAGGCTCAGAAGAACCCACACACTCAGGTCTTAACCCCAGTGTGCTGAAAGTGTCAAAACGTGTTTTTCAGCAGAAATAAACATGTTTCTGCAAGTTTGGTCAACCCCATGTAAGTTATGGGGCACTAACAGCTCACTTTTCAAAACGTGTTTTTCAGCCCGAAATAAACACGTTTTTTCAGACAGCTGTATCCCTATGTAACTGCAAGGCTCAGAAGAGCCCACACACTCAGGTCTTAACCCCAGTGTGCTGAAAGTGTCAAAACATGTTTTTCAGCAGAAATAAACATGTTTCTGCAAGTTTGGTCAACCCCATGTAACTTATGGGGCAGTAACAGCTCACTTTTCAAAACGTGTTTTTCAGCCCGAAATAAACACGTTTTTTCAGACAGCTGTATCCCTATGTAACTGCAAGGCTCAGAAGAGCCCACACACTCAGGTCTTAACCCCAGTGTGCTGAAAGTGTCAAAACATGTTTTTCAGCAGAAATAAACATGTTTCTGCAAGTTTGGTCAACCCCATGTAAGTTATGGGGCAGTAACAGCTCACTTTTCAAAACGTGTTTTTCAGCCCGAAATAAACGCGTTTTTTCAGACAGCTGTATCCCTATGTAACTGCAAGGCTCAGAAGAGTCCACACACTCAGGTCTTAACCCCAGTGTGCTGAAAGTGTCAAAACGTGTTTTTCAGCAGAAATAAACATGTTTCTGCAAGTTTGGTCAACCCCATGTAACTTATGGGGCAGTAACAGCTCACTTTTCAAAACGTGTTTTTCAGCCCGAAATAAACGCGTTTTTTCAGACAACTGTATCGCTATGTAACTGCAAGGCTCAGAAGAGCCCACACACTCAGGTCTTAACCCCAGTGTGCTGAAAGTGTCAAAACGTGTTTTTCAGCAGAAATAAACATGTTTCTGCAAGTTTAGTCAACCCCATGTAAGTTATGGGGCAGTAACAGCTCACTTTTCAAAACGTGTTTTTCAGCCCGAAATAAACACGTTTTTTCAGACAGCTGTATCCCTATATAACTGCAAGGCTCAGAAGAGCCCACACACTCAGGTCTTAACCCCAGTGTGCTGAAAGTGTCAAAACATGTTTTTCAGCAGAAATAAACATGTTTCTGCAAGTTTGGTCAACCCCATGTAACTTATGGGGCAGTAACAGCTCACTTTTCAAAACGTGTTTTTCTGCCCGAAATAAACGCGTTTTTTCAGACAGCTGTATCCCTATGTAACTGCAAGGCTCAGAAGAGCCCACACACTCAGGTCTTAACCCCAGTGTGCTGAAAGTGTCAAAACGTGTTTTTCAGCAGAAATAAACATGTTTCTGCAAGTTTGGTCAACCCCATGTAAGTTATGGGGCACTAACAGCTCACTTTTCAAAACGTGTTTTTCAGCCCGAAATAAACACGTTTTTTTCAGACAGCTGTATCCCTATGTAACTGCAAGGCTCAGAAGAGCCCACACACTCAGGTCTTAACCCCAGTGTGCTGAAAGTGTCAAAACGTGTTTTTCAGCAGAAATAAACATGTTTCTGCAAGTTTGGTCAACCCCATGTAACTTATGGGGCAGTAACAGCTCACTTTTCAAAACGTGTTTTTCAGCCCGAAATAAACGCGTTTTTTCAGACAGCTGTATCCCTATGTAACTGCAAGGCTCAGAAGAACCCACACACTCAGGTCTTAACCCCAGTGTGCTGAAAGTGTCAAAACGTGTTTTTCAGCAGAAATAAACATGTTTCTGCAAGTTTGGTCAACCCCATGTAAGTTATGGGGCACTAACAGCTCACTTTTCAAAACGTGTTTTTCAGCCCGAAATAAACACGTTTTTTCAGACAGCTGTATCCCTATGTAACTGCAAGGCTCAGAAGAGCCCACACACTCAGGTCTTAACCCCAGTGTGCTGAAAGTGTCAAAACATGTTTTTCAGCAGAAATAAACATGTTTCTGCAAGTTTGGTCAACCCCATGTAACTTATGGGGCAGTAACAGCTCACTTTTCAAAACGTGTTTTTCAGCCCGAAATAAACACGTTTTTTCAGACAGCTGTATCCCTATGTAACTGCAAGGCTCAGAAGAGCCCACACACTCAGGTCTTAACCCCAGTGTGCTGAAAGTGTCAAAACATGTTTTTCAGCAGAAATAAACATGTTTCTGCAAGTTTGGTCAACCCCATGTAAGTTATGGGGCAGTAACAGCTCACTTTTCAAAACGTGTTTTTCAGCCCGAAATAAACGCGTTTTTTCAGACAGCTGTATCCCTATGTAACTGCAAGGCTCAGAAGAGTCCACACACTCAGGTCTTAACCCCAGTGTGCTGAAAGTGTCAAAACGTGTTTTTCAGCAGAAATAAACATGTTTCTGCAAGTTTGGTCAACCCCATGTAACTTATGGGGCAGTAACAGCTCACTTTTCAAAACGTGTTTTTCAGCCCGAAATAAACGCGTTTTTTCAGACAACTGTATCGCTATGTAACTGCAAGGCTCAGAAGAGCCCACACACTCAGGTCTTAACCCCAGTGTGCTGAAAGTGTCAAAACATGTTTTTCAGCAGAAATAAACATGTTTCTGCAAGTTTGGTCAACCCCATGTAACTTATGGGGCAGTAACAGCTCACTTTTCAAAACGTGTTTTTCTGCCCGAAATAAACGCGTTTTTTCAGACAGCTGTATCCCTATGTAACTGCAAGGCTCAGAAGAGCCCACACACTCAGGTCTTAACCCCAGTGTGCTGAAAGTGTCAAAACGTGTTTTTCAGCAGAAATAAACATGTTTCTGCAAGTTTGGTCAACCCCATGTAAGTTATGGGGCAGTAACAGCTCACTTTTCAAAACGTGTTTTTCAGCCCGAAATAAACGCGTTTTTTCAGACAGCTCTATCCCTATGTAACTGCAAGGCTCAGAAGAGCCCACACACTCAGGTCTTAACCCCAGTGTGCTGAAAGTGTCAAAACGTGTTTTTCAGCAGAAATAAACATGTTTCTGCAAGTTTGGTCAACCCCATGTAACTTATGGGGCAGTAACAGCTCACTTTTCAAAACGTGTTTTTCAGCCCGAAATAAACGCGTTTTTTCAGACAACTGTATCGCTATGTAACTGCAAGGCTCAGAAGAGCCCACACACTCAGGTCTTAACCCCAGTGTGCTGAAAGTGTCAAAACATGTTTTTCAGCAGAAATAAACATGTTTCTGCAAGTTTGGTCAACCCCATGTAACTTATGGGGCAGTAACAGCTCACTTTTCAAAACGTGTTTTTCTGCCCGAAATAAACGCGTTTTTTCAGACAGCTGTATCCCTATGTAACTGCAAGGCTCAGAAGAGCCCACACACTCAGGTCTTAACCCCAGTGTGCTGAAAGTGTCAAAACGTGTTTTTCAGCAGAAATAAACATGTTTCTGCAAGTTTGGTCAACCCCATGTAAGTTATGGGGCAGTAACAGCTCACTTTTCAAAACGTGTTTTTCAGCCCGAAATAAACGCGTTTTTTCAGACAGCTCTATCCCTATGTAACTGCAAGGCTCAGAAGAGCCCACACACTCAGGTCTTAACCCCAGTGTGCTGAAAGTGTCAAAACATGTTTTTCAGCAGAAATAAACATGTTTCTGCAAGTTTGGTCAACCCCATATAAGTTATGGGGCAGTAACAGCAAACTTTTCAAAACGTGTTTTTCAGCCCGAAATAAACGCGTTTTTTCAGACAGCTGTACCCCTATGTAACTGCAAGGCTCAGAAGAACCCACACACTCAGGTATTAACCCCAGTGTGCTGAAAGTGTCAAAACATGTTTTTCAGCAGAAATAAACATGTTTCTGCAAGTTTGGTCAACCCCATGTAACTTATGGGGCAGTAACAGCTCACTTTTCAAAACGTGTTTTTCAGCCCGAAATAAACACGTTTTTTCAGACAGCTGTATCCCTATGTAACTGCAAGGCTCAGAAGAGCCCACACACTCAGGTCTTAACCCCAGTGTGCTGAAAGTGTGAAAACATGTTTTTCAGCAGAAATAAACATGTTTCTGCAAGTTTGGTCAACCCCATGTAACTTATGGGGCACTGACAGCTCACTTTTCAAAACGTGTTTTTCAGCCCGAAATAAACGCGTTTTTTCAGACAGCTGTATCCCTATGTAACTGCAAGGCTCAGAAGAGCCCACACACTCAGGTCTTAACCCCAGTGTGCTGAAAGTGTCAAAACGTGTTTTTCAGCAGAAATAAACATGTTTCTGCAAGTCTGGTCAACCCCATGTAAGTTATGGGGCACTAACAGCTCACTTTTCAAAACGTGTTTTTCAGCCCGAAATAAACACGTTTTTTTCAGACAGCTGTATCCCTATGTAACTGCAAGGCTCAGAAGAGCCCACACACTCAGGTCTTAACCCCAGTGTGCTGAAAGTGTCAAAACGTGTTTTTCAGCAGAAATAAACATGTTTCTGCAAGTTTGGTCAACCCCATGTAACTTATGGGGCAGTAACAGCTCACTTTTCAAAACGTGTTTTTCAGCCCGAAATAAACGCGTTTTTTCAGACAGCTGTATCCCTATGTAACTGCAAGGCTCAGAAGAACCCACACACTCAGGTCTTAACCCCAGTGTGCTGAAAGTGTCAAAACGTGTTTTTCAGCAGAAATAAACATGTTTCTGCAAGTTTGGTCAACCCCATGTAAGTTATGGGGCACTAACAGCTCACTTTTCAAAACGTGTTTTTCAGCCCGAAATAAACACGTTTTTTCAGACAGCTGTATCCCTATGTAACTGCAAGGCTCAGAAGAGCCCACACACTCAGGTCTTAACCCCAGTGTGCTGAAAGTGTCAAAACATGTTTTTCAGCAGAAATAAACATGTTTCTGCAAGTTTGGTCAACCCCATGTAACTTATGGGGCAGTAACAGCTCACTTTTCAAAACGTGTTTTTCAGCCCGAAATAAACACGTTTTTTCAGACAGCTATATCCCTATGTAACTGCAAGGCTCAGAAGAGTCCACACACTCAGGTCTTAACCCCAGTGTGCTGAAAGTGTCAAAACGTGTTTTTCAGCAGAAATAAACATGTTTCTGCAAGTTTGGTCAACCCCATGTAACTTATGGGGCAGTAACAGCTCACTTTTCAAAACGTGTTTTTCAGCCCGAAATAAACGCGTTTTTTCAGACAACTGTATCGCTATGTAACTGCAAGGCTCAGAAGAGCCCACACACTCAGGTCTTAACCCCAGTGTGCTGAAAGTGTCAAAACGTGTTTTTCAGCAGAAATAAACATGTTTCTGCAAGTTTAGTCAACCCCATGTAAGTTATGGGGCAGTAACAGCTCACTTTTCAAAACGTGTTTTTCAGCCCGAAATAAACACGTTTTTTCAGACAGCTGTATCCCTATATAACTGCAAGGCTCAGAAGAGCCCACACACTCAGGTCTTAACCCCAGTGTGCTGAAAGTGTCAAAACATGTTTTTCAGCAGAAATAAACATGTTTCTGCAAGTTTGGTCAACCCCATGTAACTTATGGGGCAGTAACAGCTCACTTTTCAAAACGTGTTTTTCTGCCCGAAATAAACACGTTTTTTCAGACAGCTGTATCCCTATGTAACTGCAAGGCTCAGAAGAGCCCACACACTCAGGTCTTAACCCCAGTGTGCTGAAAGTGTCAAAACGTGTTTTTCAGCAGAAATAAACATGTTTCTGCAAGTTTAGTCAACCCCATGTAAGTTATGGGGCAGTAACAGCTCACTTTTCAAAACGTGTTTTTCAGCCCGAAATAAACACGTTTTTTCAGACAGCTGTATCCCTATATAACTGCAAGGCTCAGAAGAGCCCACACACTCAGGTCTTAACCCCAGTGTGCTGAAAGTGTCAAAACATGTTTTTCAGCAGAAATAAACATGTTTCTGCAAGTTTGGTCAACCCCATGTAACTTATGGGGCAGTAACAGCTCACTTTTCAAAACGTGTTTTTCAGCCCGAAATAAACACGTTTTTTCAGACAGCTGTATCCCTATGTAACTGCAAGGCTCAGAAGAGCCCACACACTCAGGTCTTAACCCCAGTGTGCTGAAAGTGTCAAAACGTGTTTTTCAGCAGAAATAAACATGTTTCTGCAAGTTTGGTCAACCCCATGTAAGTTATGGGGCACTAACAGCTCACTTTTCAAAACGTGTTTTTCAGCCCGAAATAAACACGTTTTTTTCAGACAGCTGTATCCCTATGTAACTGCAAGGCTCAGAAGAGCCCACACACTCAGGTCTTAACCCCAGTGTGCTGAAAGTGTCAAAACATGTTTTTCAGCAGAAATAAACATGTTTCTGCAAGTTTGGTCAACCCCATGTAACTTATGGGGCAGTAACAGCTCACTTTTCAAAACGTGTTTTTCTGCCCGAAATAAACACGTTTTTTCAGACAGCTGTATCCCTATGTAACTGCAAGGCTCAGAAGAGCCCACACACTCAGGTCTTAACCCCAGTGTGCTGAAAGTGTCAAAACGTGTTTTTCAGCAGAAATAAACATGTTTCTGCAAGTTTAGTCAACCCCATGTAAGTTATGGGGCAGTAACAGCTCACTTTTCAAAACGTGTTTTTCAGCCCGAAATAAACACGTTTTTTCAGACAGCTGTATCCCTATATAACTGCAAGGCTCAGAAGAGCCCACACACTCAGGTCTTAACCCCAGTGTGCTGAAAGTGTCAAAACATGTTTTTCAGCAGAAATAAACATGTTTCTGCAAGTTTGGTCAACCCCATGTAACTTATGGGGCAGTAACAGCTCACTTTTCAAAACGTGTTTTTCAGCCCGAAATAAACACGTTTTTTCAGACAGCTGTATCCCTATGTAACTGCAAGGCTCAGAAGAGCCCACACACTCAGGTCTTAACCCCAGTGTGCTGAAAGTGTCAAAACGTGTTTTTCAGCAGAAATAAACATGTTTCTGCAAGTTTGGTCAACCCCATGTAAGTTATGGGGCACTAACAGCTCACTTTTCAAAACGTGTTTTTCAGCCCGAAATAAACACGTTTTTTTCAGACAGCTGTATCCCTATGTAACTGCAAGGCTCAGAAGAGCCCACACACTCAGGTCTTAACCCCAGTGTGCTGAAAGTGTCAAAACGTGTTTTTCAGCAGAAATAAACATGTTTCTGCAAGTTTGGTCAACCCCATGTAAGTTATGGGGCAGTAACAGCTCACTTTTCAAAACGTGTTTTTCAGCCCGAAATAAACACGTTTTTTCAGACAGCTGTATCCCTATGTAACTGCAAGGCTCAGAAGAGCCCACACACTCAGGTCTTAACCCCAGTGTGCTGAAAGTGTCAAAACGTGTTTTTCAGCAGAAATAAACATGTTTCTGCAAGTTTGGTCAACCCCATCTAAGTTATGGGGCAGTAACAGCTCACTTTTCAAAACGTGTTTTTCAGCCCGAAATAAACATGTTTTTTCAGACAGCTGTATCCCTATGTAACTGCAAGGCTCAGAAGAGCCCACACACTCAGGTCTTAACCCCAGTGTGCTGAAAGTGTCAAAACATGTTTTTCAGCAGAAATAAACATGTTTCTGCAAGTTTGGTCAACCCCATGTAAGTTATGGGGCAGTAACAGCTCACTTTTCAAAACGTGTTTTTCAGCCCGAAATAAACACGTTTTTTCAGATAGCTGTATCCCTATATAACTGCAAGGCTCAGAAGAGCCCACACACTCAGGTCTTAACCCCAGTGTGCTGAAAGTGTCAAAACATGTTTTTCAGCAGAAATAAACATGTTTCTGCAAGTTTGGTCAACCCCATGTAACTTATGGGGCAGTAACAGCTCACTTTTCAAAACGTGTTTTTCTGCCCGAAATAAACGCGTTTTTTCAGACAGCTGTATCCCTATGTAACTGCAAGGCTCAGAAGAGCCCACACACTCAGGTCTTAACCCCAGTGTGCTGAAAGTGTCAAAACGTGTTTTTCAGCAGAAATAAACATGTTTCTGCAAGTTTGGTCAACCCCATGTAAGTTATGGGGCAGTAACAGCTCACTTTTCAAAACGTGTTTTTCAGCCCGAAATAAACACGTTTTTTCAGACAGCTGTATCCCTATGTAACTGCAAGGCTCAGAAGAGTCCACACACTCAGGTCTTAACCCCAGTGTGCTGAAAGTGTCAAAACGTGTTTTTCAGCAGAAATAAACATGTTTCTGCAAGTTTGGTCAACCCCATGTAACTTATGGGGCAGTAACAGCTCACTTTTCAAAACGTGTTTTTCAGCCCGAAATAAACGCGTTTTTTCAGACAGCTGTATCCTTATGTAACTGCAAGGCTCAGAAGAGCCCACACACTCAGGTCTTAACCCCAGTGTGCTGAAAGTGTCAAAACGTGTTTTTCAGCAGAAATAAACATGTTTCTGCAAGTTTGGTCAACCCCATGTAACTTATGGGGCAGTAACAGCTCACTTTTCAAAACGTGTTTTTCAGCCCGAAATAAACGCGTTTTTTCAGACAGCTGTATCCCTATGTAACTGCAAGGCTCAGAGGAACCCACACACTCAGGTATTAACCCCAGTGTGCTGAAAGTGTCAAAACGTGTTTTTCAGCAGAAATAAACATGTTTCTGCAAGTTTGGTCAACCCCATGTAACTTATGGGGCAGTAACAGCTCACTTTTCAAAACGTGTTTTTCAGCCCGAAATAAACACGTTTTTTCAGACAGCTGTATCCCTATGTAACTGCAAGGCTCAGAAGAGCCCACACACTCAGGTCTTAACCCCAGTGTGCTGAAAGTGTCAAAAGATGTTTTTCAGCAGAAATAAACATGTTTCTGCAAGTTTGGTCAACCCCATGTAACTTATGGGGCAGTAACAGCTCACTTTTCAAAACGTGTTTTTCAGCCCGAAATAAACGCGTTTTTTCAGACAGCTGTATCCCTATGTAACTGCAAGGCTCAGAAGAGCCCACACACTCAGGTCTTAACCCCAGTGTGCTGAAAGTGTCAAAACGTGTTTTTCAGCAGAAATAAACATGTTTCTGCAAGTTTGGTCAACCCCATGTAACTTATGGGGCAGTAACAGCTCACTTTTCAAAACGTGTTTTTCAGCCCGAAATAAACACGTTTTTTCAGACAGCTGTATCCCTATGTAACTGCAAGGCTCAGAAAAGCCCACACACTCAGGTCTTAACCCCAGTGTGCTGAAAGTGTCAAAACATGTTTTTCAGCAGAAATAAACATGTTTCTGCAAGTTTGGTCAACCCCATGTAACTTATGGGGCAGTAACAGCTCACTTTTCAAAACGTGTTTTTCAGCCCGAAATAAACGCGTTTTTTCAGACAGCTGTATCCCTATGTAACTGCAAGGCTCAGAAGAGCCCACACACTCAGGTCTTAACCCCAGTGTGCTGAAAGTGTCAAAACGTGTTTTTCAGCAGAAATAAACATGTTTCTGCAAGTTTGGTCAACCCCATGTAAGTTATGGGGCAGTAACAGCTCACTTTTCAAAACGTGTTTTTCAGCCCGAAATAAACACGTTTTTTCAGACAGCTGTATCCCTATGTAACTGCAAGGCTCAGAAGAGCCCACACACTCAGGTCTTAACCCCAGTGTGCTGAAAGTGTCAAAACATGTTTTTCAGCAGAAATAAACATGTTTCTGCAAGTTTGGTCAACCCCATGTAACTTATGGTACAGTAACAGCTCACTTTTCAAAACGTGTTTTTCAGCTCGAAATAAACGCGTTTTTTCAGACAGCTGTATCCCTATGTAACTGCAAGGCTCAGAAGAGCCCACACACTCAGGTCTTAACCCCAGTGTGCTGAAAGTGTCAAAACATGTTTTTCAGCAGAAATAAACATGTTTCTGCAAGTTTGGTCAACCCCATGTAAGTTATGGGGCAGTAACAGCTCACTTTTCAAAACGTGTTTTTCAGCCCGAAATAAACACGTTTTTTCAGACAGCTGTATCCCTATATAACTGCAAGGCTCAGAAGAGCCCACACACTCAGGTCTTAACCCCAGTGTGCTGAAAGTGTCAAAACATGTTTTTCAGCAGAAATAAACATGTTTCTGCAAGTTTGGTCAACCCCATGTAACTTATGGGGCAGTAACAGCTCACTTTTCAAAACGTGTTTTTCTGCCCGAAATAAACGCGTTTTTTCAGACAGCTGTATCCCTATGTAACTGCAAGGCTCAGAAGAGCCCACACACTCAGGTCTTAACCCCAGTGTGCTGAAAGTGTCAAAACATGTTTTTCAGCAGAAATAAACATGTTTCTGCAAGTTTGGTCAACCCCATGTAAGTTATGGGGCAGTAACAGCTCACTTTTCAAAACGTGTTTTTCAGCCCGAAATAAACACGTTTTTTCAGACAGCTGTATCCCTATGTAACTGCAAGGCTCAGAAGAGTCCACACACTCAGGTCTTAACCCCAGTGTGCTGAAAGTGTCAAAACGTGTTTTTCAGCAGAAATAAACATGTTTCTGCAAGTTTGGTCAACCCCATGTAACTTATGGGGCAGTAACAGCTCACTTTTCAAAACGTGTTTTTCAGCCCGAAATAAACGCGTTTTTTCAGACAGCTGTATCCTTATGTAACTGCAAGGCTCAGAAGAGCCCACACACTCAGGTCTTAACCCCAGTGTGCTGAAAGTGTCAAAACGTGTTTTTCAGCAGAAATAAACATGTTTCTGCAAGTTTGGTCAACCCCATGTAACTTATGGGGCAGTAACAGCTCACTTTTCAAAACGTGTTTTTCAGCCCGAAATAAACGCGTTTTTTCAGACAGCTGTATCCCTATGTAACTGCAAGGCTCAGAGGAACCCACACACTCAGGTATTAACCCCAGTGTGCTGAAAGTGTCAAAACGTGTTTTTCAGCAGAAATAAACATGTTTCTGCAAGTTTGGTCAACCCCATGTAACTTATGGGGCAGTAACAGCTCACTTTTCAAAACGTGTTTTTCAGCCCGAAATAAACACGTTTTTTCAGACAGCTGTATCCCTATGTAACTGCAAGGCTCAGAAGAGCCCACACACTCAGGTCTTAACCCCAGTGTGCTGAAAGTGTCAAAACATGTTTTTCAGCAGAAATAAACATGTTTCTGCAAGTTTGGTCAACCCCATGTAACTTATGGGGCAGTAACAGCTCACTTTTCAAAACGTGTTTTTCAGCCCGAAATAAACGCGTTTTTTCAGACAGCTGTATCCCTATGTAACTGCAAGGCTCAGAGGAACCCACACACTCAGGTATTAACCCCAGTGTGCTGAAAGTGTCAAAACGTGTTTTTCAGCAGAAATAAACATGTTTCTGCAAGTTTGGTCAACCCCATGTAACTTATGGGGCAGTAACAGCTCACTTTTCAAAACGTGTTTTTCAGCCCGAAATAAACACGTTTTTTCAGACAGCTGTATCCCTATGTAACTGCAAGGCTCAGAAGAGCCCACACACTCAGGTCTTAACCCCAGTGTGCTGAAAGTGTCAAAACATGTTTTTCAGCAGAAATAAACATGTTTCTGCAAGTTTGGTCAACCCCATGTAACTTATGGGGCAGTAACAGCTCACTTTTCAAAACGTGTTTTTCAGCCCGAAATAAACGCGTTTTTTCAAACAGCTGTATCCCTATGTAACTGCAAGGCTCAGAAGAGCCCACACACTCAGGTCTTAACCCCAGTGTGCTGAAAGTGTCAAAACGTGTTTTTCAGCAGAAATAAACATGTTTCTGCAAGTTTGGTCAACCCCATGTAACTTATGGGGCAGTAACAGCTCACTTTTCAAAACGTGTTTTTCAGCCCGAAATAAACACGTTTTTTCAGACAGCTGTATCCCTATGTAACTGCAAGGCTCAGAAAAGCCCACACACTCAGGTCTTAACCCCAGTGTGCTGAAAGTGTCAAAACATGTTTTTCAGCAGAAATAAACATGTTTCTGCAAGTTTGGTCAACCCCATGTAACTTATGGGGCAGTAACAGCTCACTTTTCAAAACGTGTTTTTCAGCCCGAAATAAACGCGTTTTTTCAGACAGCTGTATCCCTATGTAACTGCAAGGCTCAGAAGAGCCCACACACTCAGGTCTTAACCCCAGTGTGCTGAAAGTGTCAAAACGTGTTTTTCAGCAGAAATAAACATGTTTCTGCAAGTTTGGTCAACCCCATGTAAGTTATGGGGCAGTAACAGCTCACTTTTCAAAAGGTGTTTTTCAGCCCGAAATAAACACGTTTTTTCAGACAGCTGTATCCCTATGTAACTGCAAGGCTCAGAAGAGCCCACACACTCAGGTCTTAACCCCAGTGTGCTGAAAGTGTCAAAACATGTTTTTCAGCAGAAATAAACATGTTTCTGCAAGTTTGGTCAACCCCATGTAACTTATGGTACAGTAACAGCTCACTTTTCAAAACGTGTTTTTCAGCTCGAAATAAACGCGTTTTTTCAGACAGCTGTATCCCTATGTAACTGCAAGGCTCAGAAGAGCCCACACACTCAGGTCTTAACCCCAGTGTGCTGAAAGTGTCAAAACATGTTTTTCAGCAGAAATAAACATGTTTCTGCAAGTTTGGTCAACCCCATGTAAGTTATGGGGCAGTAACAGCTCACTTTTCAAAACGTGTTTTTCAGCCCGAAATAAACACGTTTTTTCAGACAGCTGTATCCCTATGTAACTGCAAGGCTCAGAAGAGTCCACACACTCAGGTCTTAACCCCAGTGTGCTGAAAGTGTCAAAACGTGTTTTTCAGCAGAAATAAACATGTTTCTGCAAGTTTGGTCAACCCCATGTAACTTATGGGGCAGTAACAGCTCACTTTTCAAAACGTGTTTTTCAGCCCGAAATAAACGCGTTTTTTCAGACAGCTGTATCCCTATGTAACTGCAAGGCTCAGAAGAGCCCACACACTCAGGTCTTAACCCCAGTGTGCTGAAAGTGTCAAAACGTGTTTTTCAGCAGAAATAAACATGTTTCTGCAAGTTTGGTCAACCCCATGTAACTTATGGGGCAGTAACAGCTCACTTTTCAAAACGTGTTTTTCAGCCCGAAATAAACGCGTTTTTTCAGACAGCTGTATCCCTATGTAACTGCAAGGCTCAGAGGAACCCACACACTCAGGTATTAACCCCAGTGTGCTGAAAGTGTCAAAACGTGTTTTTCAGCAGAAATAAACATGTTTCTGCAAGTTTGGTCAACCCCATGTAACTTATGGGGCAGTAACAGCTCACTTTTCAAAACGTGTTTTTCAGCCCGAAATAAACACGTTTTTTCAGACAGCTGTATCCCTATGTAACTGCAAGGCTCAGAAGAGCCCACACACTCAGGTCTTAACCCCAGTGTGCTGAAAGTGTCAAAACATGTTTTTCAGCAGAAATAAACATGTTTCTGCAAGTTTGGTCAACCCCATGTAACTTATGGGGCAGTAACAGCTCACTTTTCAAAACGTGTTTTTCAGCCCGAAATAAACGCGTTTTTTCAGACAGCTGTATCCCTATGTAACTGCAAGGCTCAGAAGAGCCCACACACTCAGGTCTTAACCCCAGTGTGCTGAAAGTGTCAAAACGTGTTTTTCAGCAGAAATAAACATGTTTCTGCAAGTTTGGTCAACCCCATGTAACTTATGGGGCAGTAACAGCTCACTTTTCAAAACGTGTTTTTCAGCCCGTAATAAACGCGTTTTTTCAGACAGCTGTATCCCTATGTAACTGCAAGGCTCAGAAGAGCCCACACACTCAGGTCTTAACCCCAGTGTGCTGAAAGTGTCAAAATGTGTTTTTCAGCAGAAATAAACATGTTTCTGCAAGTTTGGTCAACCCCATGTAAGTTATGGGGCACTAACAGCTCACTTTTCAAAACGTTTTTTTCAGCCCGAAATAAACACGTTTTTTCAGACAGCTGTATCCCTATGTAACTGCAAGGCTCAGAAGAGCCCACACACTCAGGTCTTAACCCCAGTGTGCTGAAAGTGTCAAAACGTGTTTTTCAGCAGAAATAAACATGTTTCTGCAAGTTTGGTCAACCCCATGTAAGTTATGGGGCAGTAACAGCTCACTTTTCAAAACGTGTTTTTCAGCCCGAAATAAACACGTTTTTTCAGACAGCTGTATCCCTATGTAACTGCAAGGCTCAGAAGAGCCCACACACTCAGGTCTTAACCCCAGTGTGCTGAAAGTGTCAAAACTTGTTTTTCAGCAGAAATAAACATGTTTCTGCAAGTTTGGTCAACCCCATGTAACTTATGGGGCAGTAACAGCTCACTTTTTAAAACGTGTTTTTCTGCCCGAAATAAACGCGTTTTTTCAGACAGCTGTATCCCTATGTAACTGCAAGGCTCAGAAGAGCCCACACACTCAGGTCTTAACCCCAGTGTGCTGAAAGTGTCAAAACGTGTTTTTCAGCAGAAATAAACATGTTTCTGCAAGTTTGGTCAACCCCTTGTAAGTTATGGGGCAGTAACAGCTCACTTTTCAAAATGTGTTTTTCAGCCCAAAACAAACACGTTTTTTCAGACAGCTGTATCCCTATGTAACTGCAAGGCTCAGAAGAGCCCACACACTCAGGTCTTAACCCCAGTGTGCTGAAAGTGTCAAAACGTGTTTTTCAGCAGAAATAAACATGTTTCTGCAAGTTTGGTCAACCCCATGTAAGTTATGGGGCAGTAACAGCTCACTTTTCAAAACGTGTTTTTCAGCCCGAAATAAACACGTTTTTTCAGACAGCTGTATCCCTATGTAACTGCAAGGCTCAGAAGAGCCCACACACTCAGGTCTTAACCCCAGTGTGCTGAAAGTGTCAAAACATGTTTTTCAGCAGAAATAAACATGTTTCTGCAAGTTTGGTCAACCCCATGTAACTTATGGGGCAGTAACAGCTCACTTTTCAAAACGTGTTTTTCAGCCCGAAATAAACGCGTTTTTTCAGACAGCTGTATCCCTATGTAACTGCAAGGCTCAGAAGAGCCCACACACTCAGGTCTTAACCCCAGTGTGCTGAAAGTGTCAAAACATGTTTTTCAGCAGAAATAAACATGTTTCTGCAAGTTTGGTCAACCCCATGTAACTTATGGGGCAGTAACAGCTCACTTTTCAAAACGTGTTTTTCTGCCCGAAATAAACGCGTTTTTTCAGACAGCTGTATCCCTATGTAACTGCAAGGCTCAGAAGAGCCCACACACTCAGGTCTTAACCCCAGGTTGCTGAAAGTGTCAAAACGTGTTTTTCAGCAGAAATAAACATGTTTCTGCAAGTTTGGTCAACCCCATGTAAGTTATGGGGCAGTAACAGCTCACTTTTCAAAACGTGTTTTTCAGCCCGAAATAAACACGTTTTTTCAGACAGCTGTATCCCTATGTAACTGCAAGGCTCAGAAGAGTCCACACACTCAGGTCTTAACCCCAGTGTGCTGAAAGTGTCAAAACGTGTTTTTCAGCAGAAATAAACATGTTTCTGCAAGTTTGGTCAACCCCATGTAACTTATGGGGCAGTAACAGCTCACTTTTCAAAACGTGTTTTTCAGCCCGAAATAAACGCGTTTTTTCAGACAGCTGTATCCCTATGTAACTGCAAGGCTCAGAGGAACCCACACACTCAGGTATTAACCCCAGTGTGCTGAAAGTGTCAAAACGTGTTTTTCAGCAGAAATAAACATGTTTCTGCAAGTTTGGTCAACCCCATGTAACTTATGGGGCAGTAACAGCTCACTTTTCAAAACGTGTTTTTCAGCCCGAAATAAACACGTTTTTTCAGACAGCTGTATCCCTATGTAACTGCAAGGCTCAGAAGAGCCCACACACTCAGGTCTTAACCCCAGTGTGCTGAAAGTGTCAAAACATGTTTTTCAGCAGAAATAAACATGTTTCTGCAAGTTTGGTCAACCCCATGTAACTTATGGGGCAGTAACAGCTCACTTTTCAAAACGTGTTTTTCAGCGCGAAATAAACGCGTTTTTTCAGACAGCTGTATCCCTATGTAACTGCAAGGCTCAGAAGAGCCCACACACTCAGGTCTTAACCCCAGTGTGCTGAAAGTGTCAAAACGTGTTTTTCAGCAGAAATAAACATGTTTCTGCAAGTTTGGTCAACCCCATGTAACTTATGGGGCAGTAACAGCTCACTTTTCAAAACGTGTTTTTCAGCCCGAAATAAACGCGTTTTTTCAGACAGCTGTATCCCTATGTAACTGCAAGGCTCAGAAGAGCCCACACACTCAGGTCTTAACCCCAGTGTGCTGAAAGTGTCAAAATGTGTTTTTCAGCAGAAATAAACATGTTTCTGCAAGTTTGGTCAACCCCATGTAAGTTATGGGGCACTAACAGCTCACTTTTCAAAACGTTTTTTTCAGCCCGAAATAAACACGTTTTTTCAGACAGCTGTATCCCTATGTAACTGCAAGGCTCAGAAGAGCCCACACACTCAGGTCTTAACCCCAGTGTGCTGAAAGTGTCAAAACGTGTTTTTCAGCAGAAATAAACATGTTTCTGCAAGTTTGGTCAACCCCATGTAAGTTATGGGGCAGTAACAGCTCACTTTTCAAAACGTGTTTTTCAGCCCGAAATAAACACGTTTTTTCAGACAGCTGTATCCCTATGTAACTGCAAGGCTCAGAAGAGCCCACACACTCAGGTCTTAACCCCAGTGTGCTGAAAGTGTCAAAACATGTTTTTCAGCAGAAATAAACATGTTTCTGCAAGTTTGGTCAACCCCATGTAACTTATGGGGCAGTAACAGCTCACTTTTCAAAACGTGTTTTTCAGCCCGAAATAAACGCGTTTTTTCAGACAGCTGTATCCCTATGTAACTGCAAGGCTCAGAAGAGCCCACACACTCAGGTCTTAACCCCAGTGTGCTGAAAGTGTCAAAACTTGTTTTTCAGCAGAAATAAACATGTTTCTGCAAGTTTGGTCAACCCCATGTAACTTATGGGGCAGTAACAGCTCACTTTTCAAAACGTGTTTTTCAGCCCGAAATAAACGCGTTTTTTCAGACAGCTGTATCCCTATGTAACTGCAAGGCTCAGAAGAGCCCACACACTCAGGTCTTAACCCCAGTGTGCTGAAAGTGTCAAAACTTGTTTTTCAGCAGAAATAAACATGTTTCTGCAAGTTTGGTCAACCCCATGTAACTTATGGGGCAGTAACAGCTCACTTTTCAAAACGTGTTTTTCAGCGCGAAATAAACGCGTTTTTTCAGACAGCTGTATCCCTATGTAACTGCAAGGCTCAGAAGAGCCCACACACTCAGGTCTTAACCCCAGTGTGCTGAAAGTGTCAAAACGTGTTTTTCAGCAGAAATAAACATGTTTCTGCAAGTTTGGTCAACCCCATGTAACTTATGGGGCAGTAACAGCTCACTTTTCAAAACGTGTTTTTCAGCCCGAAATAAACGCGTTTTTTCAGACAGCTGTATCCCTATGTAACTGCAAGGCTCAGAAGAGCCCACACACTCAGGTCTTAACCCCAGTGTGCTGAAAGTGTCAAAATGTGTTTTTCAGCAGAAATAAACATGTTTCTGCAAGTTTGGTCAACCCCATGTAAGTTATGGGGCACTAACAGCTCACTTTTCAAAACGTTTTTTTCAGCCCGAAATAAACACGTTTTTTCAGACAGCTGTATCCCTATGTAACTGCAAGGCTCAGAAGAGCCCACACACTCAGGTCTTAACCCCAGTGTGCTGAAAGTGTCAAAACGTGTTTTTCAGCAGAAATAAACATGTTTCTGCAAGTTTGGTCAACCCCATGTAAGTTATGGGGCAGTAACAGCTCACTTTTCAAAACGTGTTTTTCAGCCCGAAATAAACACGTTTTTTCAGACAGCTGTATCCCTATGTAACTGCAAGGCTCAGAAGAGCCCACACACTCAGGTCTTAACCCCAGTGTGCTGAAAGTGTCAAAACATGTTTTTCAGCAGAAATAAACATGTTTCTGCAAGTTTGGTCAACCCCATGTAACTTATGGGGCAGTAACAGCTCACTTTTCAAAACGTGTTTTTCAGCCCGAAATAAACGCGTTTTTTCAGACAGCTGTATCCCTATGTAACTGCAAGGCTCAGAAGAGCCCACACACTCAGGTCTTAACCCCAGTGTGCTGAAAGTGTCAAAACTTGTTTTTCAGCAGAAATAAACATGTTTCTGCAAGTTTGGTCAACCCCATGTAACTTATGGGGCAGTAACAGCTCACTTTTCAAAACGTGTTTTTCAGCCCGAAATAAACGCGTTTTTTCAGACAGCTGTATCCCTATGTAACTGCAAGGCTCAGAAGAGCCCACACACTCAGGTCTTAAGCCCAGTGTGCTGAAAGTGTCAAAACGTGTTTTTCAGCAGAAATAAACATGTTTCTGCAAGTTTGGTCAACCCCATGTAAGTTATGGGGCACTAACAGCTCACTTTTCAAAACGTGTTTTTCAGCCCGAAATAAACGCGTTTTTTCAGACAGCTGTATCCCTATGTAACTGCAAGGCTCAGAAGAGCCCACACACTCAGGTCTTAACCCCAGTGTGCTGAAAGTGTCAAAACGTGTTTTTCAGCAGAAATAAACATGTTTCTGCAAGTTTGGTCAACCCCATGTAACTTATGGGGCAGTAACAGCTCACTTTTCAAAACGTGTTTTTCACCCGAAATAAACACGTTTTTTCAGACAGCTGTATCCCTATGTAACTGCAAGGCTCAGAAAAGCCCACACACTCAGGTCTTAACCCCAGTGTGCTGAAAGTGTCAAAACATGTTTTTCAGCAGAAATAAACATGTTTCTGCAAGTTTGGTCAACCCCATGTAACTTATGGGGCAGTAACAGCTCACTTTTCAAAACGTGTTTTTCAGCCCGAAATAAACGCGTTTTTTCAGACAGCTGTATCCCTATGTAACTGCAAGGCTCAGAAGAGCCCACACACTCAGGTCTTAACCCCAGTGTGCTGAAAGTGTCAAAACGTGTTTTTCAGCAGAAATAAACATGTTTCTGCAAGTTTGGTCAACCCCATGTAAGTTATGGGGCAGTAACAGCTCACTTTTCAAAACGTGTTTTTCAGCCCGAAATAAACACGTTTTTTCAGACAGCTGTATCCCTATGTAACTGCAAGGCTCAGAAGAGCCCACACACTCAGGTCTTAACCCCAGTGTGCTGAAAGTGTCAAAACATGTTTTTCAGCAGAAATAAACATGTTTCTGCAAGTTTGGTCAACCCCATGTAACTTATGGGGCAGTAACAGCTCACTTTTCAAAACGTGTTTTTCAGCCCGAAATAAACGCGTTTTTTCAGACAGCTGTATCCCTATGTAACTGCAAGGCTCAGAAGAGCCCACACACTCAGGTCTTAACCCCAGTGTGCTGAAAGTGTCAAAACTTGTTTTTCAGCAGAAATAAACATGTTTCTGCAAGTTTGGTCAACCCCATGTAACTTATGGGGCAGTAACAGCTCACTTTTCAAAACGTGTTTTTCAGCCCGAAATAAACGCGTTTTTTCAGACAGCTGTATCCCTATGTAACTGCAAGGCTCAGAAGAGCCCACACACTCAGGTCTTAACCCCAGTGTGCTGAAAGTGTCAAAACTTGTTTTTCAGCAGAAATAAACATGTTTCTGCAAGTTTGGTCAACCCCATGTAACTTATGGGGCAGTAACAGCTCACTTTTCAAAACGTGTTTTTCAGCCCGAAATAAACGCGTTTTTTCAGACAGCTGTATCCCTATGTAACTGCAAGGCTCAGAAGAGCCCACACACTCAGGTCTTAACCCCAGTGTGCTGAAAGTGTCAAAACGTGTTTTTCAGCAGAAATAAACATGTTTCTGCAAGTTTGGTCAACCCCATGTAAGTTATGGGGCACTAACAGCTCACTTTTCAAAACGTGTTTTTCAGCCCGAAATAAACGCGTTTTTTCAGACAGCTGTATCCCTATGTAACTGCAAGGCTCAGAAGAGCCCACACACTCAGGTCTTAACCCCAGTGTGCTGAAAGTGTCAAAACGTGTTTTTCAGCAGAAATAAACATGTTTCTGCAAGTTTGGTCAACCCCATGTAACTTATGGGGCAGTAACAGCTCACTTTTCAAAACGTGTTTTTCAGCCCGAAATAAACACGTTTTTTCAGACAGCTGTATCCCTATGTAACTGCAAGGCTCAGAAAAGCCCACACACTCAGGTCTTAACCCCAGTGTGCTGAAAGTGTCAAAACATGTTTTTCAGCAGAAATAAACATGTTTCTGCAAGTTTGGTCAACCCCATGTAACTTATGGGGCAGTAACAGCTCACTTTTCAAAACGTGTTTTTCAGCCCGAAATAAACGCGTTTTTTCAGACAGCTGTATCCCTATGTAACTGCAAGGCTCAGAAGAGCCCACACACTCAGGTCTTAACCCCAGTGTGCTGAAAGTGTCAATACGTGTTTTTCAGCAGAAATAAACATGTTTCTGCAAGTTTGGTCAACCCCATGTAAGTTATGGGGCAGTAACAGCTCACTTTTCAAAACGTGTTTTTCAGCCCGAAATAAACACGTTTTTTCAGACAGCTGTATCCCTATGTAACTGCAAGGCTCAGAAGAGCCCACACACTCAGGTCTTAACCCCAGTGTGCTGAAAGTGTCAAAACATGTTTTTCAGCAGAAATAAACATGTTTCTGCAAGTTTGGTCAACCCCATGTAACTTATGGTACAGTAACAGCTCACTTTTCAAAACGTGTTTTTCAGCTCGAAATAAACGCGTTTTTTCAGACAGCTGTATCCCTATGTAACTGCAAGGCTCAGAAGAGCCCACACACTCAGGTCTTAACCCCAGTGTGCTGAAAGTGTCAAAACGTGTTTTTCAGCAGAAATAAACATGTTTCTGCAAGTTTGGTCAACCCCATGTAAGTTATGGGGCAGTAACAGCTCACTTTTCAAAACGTGTTTTTCAGCCCGAAATAAACACGTTTTTTCAGACAGCTGTATCCCTATGTAACTGCAAGGCTCAGAAGAGCCCACACACTCAGGTCTTAACCCCAATGTGCTGAAAGTGTCAAAACGTGTTTTTCAGCAGAAATAAACATGTTTCTGCAAGTTTGGTCAACCCCATCTAAGTTATGGGGCAGTAACAGCTCACTTTTCAAAACGTGTTTTTCAGCCCGAAATAAACACGTTTTTTCAGACAGCTGTATCCCTATGTAACTGCAAGGCTCAGAAGAGCCCACACACTCAGGTCTTAACCCCAGTGTGCTGAAAGTGTCAAAACATGTTTTTCAGCAGAAATAAACATGTTTCTGCAAGTTTGGTCAACCCCATGTAAGTTATGGGGCAGTAACAGCTCACTTTTCAAAACGTGTTTTTCAGCCCGAAATAAACACGTTTTTTCAGACAGCTGTATCCCTATATAACTGCAAGGCTCAGAAGAGCCCACACACTCAGGTCTTAACCCCAGTGTGCTGAAAGTGTCAAAACATGTTTTTCAGCAGAAATAAACATGTTTCTGCAAGTTTGGTCAACCCCATGTAAGTTATGGGGCAGTAACAGCTCACTTTTCAAAACGTGTTTTTCAGCCCGAAATAAACACGTTTTTTCAGACAGCTGTATCCCTATGTAACTGCAAGGCTCAGAAGAGTCCACACACTCAGGTCTTAACCCCAGTGTGCTGAAAGTGTCAAAACGTGTTTTTCAGCAGAAATAAACATGTTTCTGCAAGTTTGGTCAACCCCATGTAACTTATGGGGCAGTAACAGCTCACTTTTCAAAACGTGTTTTTCAGCCCGAAATAAACGCGTTTTTTCAGTCAGCTGTATCCTTATGTAACTGCAAGGCTCAGAAGAGCCCACACACTCAGGTCTTAACCCCAGTGTGCTGAAAGTGTCAAAACGTGTTTTTCAGCAGAAATAAACATGTTTCTGCAAGTTTGGTCAACCCCATGTAACTTATGGGGCAGTAACAGCTCACTTTTCAAAACGTGTTTTTCAGCCCGAAATAAACGCGTTTTTTCAGACAGCTGTATCCCTATGTAACTGCAAGGCTCAGAGGAACCCACACACTCAGGTATTAACCCCAGTGTGCTGAAAGTGTCAAAACGTGTTTTTCAGCAGAAATAAACATGTTTCTGCAAGTTTGGTCAACCCCATGTAACTTATGGGGCAGTAACAGCTCACTTTTCAAAACGTGTTTTTCAGCCCGAAATAAACACGTTTTTTCAGACAGCTGTATCCCTATGTAACTGCAAGGCTCAGAAGAGCCCACACACTCAGGTCTTAACCCCAGTGTGCTGAAAGTGTCAAAACATGTTTTTCAGCAGAAATAAACATGTTTCTGCAAGTTTGGTCAACCCCATGTAACTTATGGGGCAGTAACAGCTCACTTTTCAAAACGTGTTTTTCAGCCCGAAATAAACGCGTTTTTTCAGACAGCTGTATCCCTATGTAACTGCAAGGCTCAGAAGAGCCCACACACTCAGGTCTTAACCCCAGTGTGCTGAAAGTGTCAAAATGTGTTTTTCAGCAGAAATAAACATGTTTCTGCAAGTTTGGTCAACCCCATGTAAGTTATGGGGCACTAACAGCTCACTTTTCAAAACGTTTTTTTCAGCCCGAAATAAACACGTTTTTTCAGACAGCTGTATCCCTATGTAACTGCAAGGCTCAGAAGAGCCCACACACTCAGGTCTTAACCCCAGTGTGCTGAAAGTGTCAAAACGTGTTTTTCAGCAGAAATAAACATGTTTCTGCAAGTTTGGTCAACCCCATGTAAGTTATGGGGCAGTAACAGCTCACTTTTCAAAACGTGTTTTTCAGCCCGAAATAAACACGTTTTTTCAGACAGCTGTATCCCTATGTAACTGCAAGGCTCAGAAGAGCCCACACACTCAGGTCTTAACCCCAGTGTGCTGAAAGTGTCAAAACATGTTTTTCAGCAGAAATAAACATGTTTCTGCAAGTTTGGTCAACCCCATGTAACTTATGGGGCAGTAACAGCTCACTTTTCAAAACGTGTTTTTCAGCCCGAAATAAACGCGTTTTTTCAGACAGCTGTATCCCTATGTAACTGCAAGGCTCAGAAGAGCCCACACACTCAGGTCTTAACCCCAGTGTGCTGAAAGTGTCAAAACTTGTTTTTCAGCAGAAATAAACATTTTTCTGCAAGTTTGGTCAACCCCATGTAACTTATGGGGCAGTAACAGCTCACTTTTCAAAACGTGTTTTTCAGCCCGATATAAACGCGTTTTTTCAGACAGCTGTATCCCTATGTAACTGCAAGGCTCAGAAGAGCCCACACACTCAGGTCTTAACCCCAGTGTGCTGAAAGTGTCAAAACATGTTTTTCAGCAGAAATAAACATGTTTCTGCAAGTTTGGTCAACCCCATGTAACTTATGGGGCAGTAACAGCTCACTTTTTAAAACGTGTTTTTCTGCCCGAAATAAACGCGTTTTTTCAGACAGCTGTATCCCTATGTAACTGCAAGGCTCAGAAGAGCCCACACACTCAGGTCTTAACCCCAGTGTGCTGAAAGTGTCAAAACGTGTTTTTCAGCAGAAATAAACATGTTTCTGCAAGTTTGGTCAACCCCATGTAAGTTATGGGGCAGTAACAGCTCACTTTTCAAAATGTGTTTTTCAGCCCGAAATAAACACGTTTTTTCAGACAGCTGTATCCCTATGTAACTGCAAGGCTCAGAAGAGCCCACACACTCAGGTCTTAACCCCAGTGTGCTGAAAGTGTCAAAACGTGTTTTTCAGCAGAAATAAACATGTTTCTGCAAGTTTGGTCAACCCCATGTAAGTTATGGGGCAGTAACAGCTCACTTTTCAAAACGTGTTTTTCAGCCCGAAATAAACACGTTTTTTCAGACAGCTGTATCCCTATGTAACTGCAAGGCTCAGAAGAGCCCACACACTCAGGTCTTAACCCCAGTGTGCTGAAAGTGTCAAAA
This sequence comes from Lepisosteus oculatus, assembly GCF_040954835.1. Classification (NCBI taxonomy): domain Eukaryota; kingdom Metazoa; phylum Chordata; class Actinopteri; order Semionotiformes; family Lepisosteidae; genus Lepisosteus; species Lepisosteus oculatus. The sequence continues at coordinate 21,002 of NW_027167799.1, read as the reverse complement.
CATGTTTTTCTGCAGAAATAAACATGTTTCTGCAAGTTTGGTCAACCCCATGTAAGTTATGGGGCAGTAACAGCTCACTTTTCAAAACGTGTTTTTCAGCCCGAAATAAACGCGTTTTTTCAGACAGCTGTATCCCTATGTAACTGCAAGGCTCAGAAGAGCCCACACACTCAGGTCTTAACCCCAGTGTGCTGAAAGTGTCAAAACATGTTTTTCAGCAGAAATAAACATGTTTCTGCAAGTTTGGTCAACCCCATGTAAGTTATGGGGCAGTAACAGCTCACTTTTCAAAACGTGTTTTTCAGCCCGAAATAAATGCGTTTTTTCAGACAGCTGTATCCCTATGTAACTGCAAGGCTCAGAGGAACCCACACACTCAGGTATTAACCCCAGTGTGCTGAAAGTGTCAAAACGTGTTTTTCAGCAGAAATAAACATGTTTCTGCAAGTTTGGTCAACCCCATGTAACTTATGGGGCAGTAACAGCTCACTTTTCAAAACGTGTTTTTCAGCCCGAAATAAACACGTTTTTTCAGACAGCTGTATCCCTATGTAACTGCAAGGCTCAGAAGAGCCCACACACTCAGGTCTTAACCCCAGTGTGCTGAAAGTGTCAAAACATGTTTTTCAGCAGAAATAAACATGTTTCTGCAAGTTTGGTCAACCCCATGTAACTTATGGGGCAGTAACAGCTCACTTTTCAAAACGTGTTTTTCAGCGCGAAATAAACGCGTTTTTTCAGACAGCTGTATCCCTATGTAACTGCAAGGCTCAGAAGAGCCCACACACTCAGGTCTTAACCCCAGTGTGCTGAAAGTGTCAAAACGTGTTTTTCAGCAGAAATAAACATGTTTCTGCAAGTTTGGTCAACCCCATGTAACTTATGGGGCAGTAACAGCTCACTTTTCAAAACGTGTTTTTCAGCCCGAAATAAACGCGTTTTTTCAGACAGCTGTATCCCTATGTAACTGCAAGGCTCAGAAGAGCCCACACACTCAGGTCTTAACCCCAGTGTGCTGAAAGTGTCAAAATGTGTTTTTCAGCAGAAATAAACATGTTTCTGCAAGTTTGGTCAACCCCATGTAAGTTATGGGGCACTAACAGCTCACTTTTCTAAACGTTTTTTTCAGCCCGAAATAAACACGTTTTTTCAGACAGCTGTATCCCTATGTAACTGCAAGGCTCAGAAGAGCCCACACACTCAGGTCTTAACCCCAGTGTGCTGAAAGTGTCAAAACGTGTTTTTCAGCAGAAATAAACATGTTTCTGCAAGTTTGGTCAACCCCATGTAAGTTATGGGGCAGTAACAGCTCACTTTTCAAAACGTGTTTTTCAGCCCGAAATAAACACGTTTTTTCAGACAGCTGTATCCCTATGTAACTGCAAGGCTCAGAAGAGCCCACACACTCAGGTCTTAACCCCAGTGTGCTGAAAGTGTCAAAACATGTTTTTCAGCAGAAATAAACATGTTTCTGCAAGTTTGGTCAACCCCATGTAACTTATGGGGCAGTAACAGCTCACTTTTCAAAACGTGTTTTTCAGCCCGAAATAAACGCGTTTTTTCAGACAGCTGTATCCCTATGTAACTGCAAGGCTCAGAAGAGCCCACACACTCAGGTCTTAACCCCAGTGTGCTGAAAGTGTCAAAACTTGTTTTTCAGCAGAAATAAACATGTTTCTGCAAGTTTGGTCAACCCCATGTAACTTATGGGGCAGTAACAGCTCACTTTTCAAAACGTGTTTTTCAGCCCGAAATAAACGCGTTTTTTCAGACAGCTGTATCCCTATGTAACTGCAAGGCTCAGAAGAGCCCACACACTCAGGTCTTAACCCCAGTGTGCTGAAAGTGTCAAAACGTGTTTTTCAGCAGAAATAAACATGTTTCTGCAAGTTTGGTCAACCCCATGTAACTTATGGGGCAGTAACAGCTCACTTTTCAAAACGTGTTTTTCAGCCCGAAATAAACGCGTTTTTTCAGACAGCTGTATCCCTATGTAACTGCAAGGCTCAGAAGAGCCCACACACTCAGGTCTTAACCCCAGTGTGCTGAAAGTGTCAAAACGTGTTTTTCAGCAGAAATAAACATGTTTCTGCAAGTTTGGTCAACCCCATGTAACTTATGGGGCAGTAACAGCTCACTTTTCAAAACGTGTTTTTCAGCCCGAAATAAACGCGTTTTTTCAGACAGCTGTATCCCTATGTAACTGCAAGGCTCAGAAGAGCCCACACACTCAGGTCTTAACCCCAGTGTGCTGAAAGTGTCAAAACATGTTTTTCAGCAGAAATAAACATGTTTCTGCAAGTTTGGTCAACCCCATGTAACTTATGGTACAGTAACAGCTCACTTTTCAAAACGTGTTTTTCAGCTCGAAATAAACGCGTTTTTTCAGACAGCTGTATCCCTATGTAACTGCAAGGCTCAGAAGAGCCCACACACTCAGGTCTTAACCCCAGTGTGCTGAAAGTGTCAAAATGTGTTTTTCAGCAGAAATAAACATGTTTCTGCAAGTTTGGTCAACCCCATGTAAGTTATGGGGCAGTAACAGCTCACTTTTCAAAACGTGTTTTTCAGCCCGAAATAAACACGTTTTTTCAGACAGCTGTATCCCTATGTAACTGCAAGGCTCAGAAGAGCCCACACACTCAGGTCTTAACCCCAATGTGCTGAAAGTGTCAAAACGTGTTTTTCAGCAGAAATAAACATGTTTCTGCAAGTTTGGTCAACCCCATCTAAGTTATGGGGCAGTAACAGCTCACTTTTCAAAACGTGTTTTTCAGCCCGAAATAAACACGTTTTTTCAGACAGCTGTATCCCTATGTAACTGCAAGGCTCAGAAGAGCCCACACACTCAGGTCTTAACCCCAGTGTGCTGAAAGTGTCAAAACATGTTTTTCAGCAGAAATAAACATGTTTCTGCAAGTTTGGTCAACCCCATGTAAGTTATGGGGCAGTAACAGCTCACTTTTCAAAACGTGTTTTTCAGCCCGAAATAAACACGTTTTTTCAGACAGCTGTATCCCTATATAACTGCAAGGCTCAGAAGAGCCCACACACTCAGGTCTTAACCCCAGTGTGCTGAAAGTGTCAAAACATGTTTTTCAGCAGAAATAAACATGTTTCTGCAAGTTTGGTCAACCCCATGTAAGTTATGGGGCAGTAACAGCTCACTTTTCAAAACGTGTTTTTCAGCCCGAAATAAACACGTTTTTTCAGACAGCTGTATCCCTATGTAACTGCAAGGCTCAGAAGAGTCCACACACTCAGGTCTTAACCCCAGTGTGCTGAAAGTGTCAAAACGTGTTTTTCAGCAGAAATAAACATGTTTCTGCAAGTTTGGTCAACCCCATGTAACTTATGGGGCAGTAACAGCTCACTTTTCAAAACGTGTTTTTCAGCCCGAAATAAACGCGTTTTTTCAGTCAGCTGTATCCTTATGTAACTGCAAGGCTCAGAAGAGCCCACACACTCAGGTCTTAACCCCAGTGTGCTGAAAGTGTCAAAACGTGTTTTTCAGCAGAAATAAACATGTTTCTGCAAGTTTGGTCAACCCCATGTAACTTATGGGGCAGTAACAGCTCACTTTTCAAAACGTGTTTTTCAGCCCGAAATAAACGCGTTTTTTCAGACAGCTGTATCCCTATGTAACTGCAAGGCTCAGAGGAACCCACACACTCAGGTATTAACCCCAGTGTGCTGAAAGTGTCAAAACGTGTTTTTCAGCAGAAATAAACATGTTTCTGCAAGTTTGGTCAACCCCATGTAACTTATGGGGCAGTAACAGCTCACTTTTCAAAACGTGTTTTTCAGCCCGAAATAAACACGTTTTTTCAGACAGCTGTATCCCTATGTAACTGCAAGGCTCAGAAGAGCCCACACACTCAGGTCTTAACCCCAGTGTGCTGAAAGTGTCAAAACATGTTTTTCAGCAGAAATAAACATGTTTCTGCAAGTTTGGTCAACCCCATGTAACTTATGGGGCAGTAACAGCTCACTTTTCAAAACGTGTTTTTCAGCCCGAAATAAACGCGTTTTTTCAGACAGCTGTATCCCTATGTAACTGCAAGGCTCAGAAGAGCCCACACACTCAGGTCTTAACCCCAGTGTGCTGAAAGTGTCAAAACGTGTTTTTCAGCAGAAATAAACATGTTTCTGCAAGTTTGGTCAACCCCATGTAACTTATGGGGCAGTAACAGCTCACTTTTCAAAACGTGTTTTTCAGCCCGAAATAAACGCGTTTTTTCAGACAGCTGTATCCCTATGTAACTGCAAGGCTCAGAAGAGCCCACACACTCAGGTCTTAACCCCAGTGTGCTGAAAGTGTCAAAATGTGTTTTTCAGCAGAAATAAACATGTTTCTGCAAGTTTGGTCAACCCCATGTAAGTTATGGGGCACTAACAGCTCACTTTTCAAAACTTTTTTTTCAGCCCGAAATAAACACGTTTTTTCAGACAGCTGTATCCCTATGTAACTGCAAGGCTCAGAAGAGCCCACACACTCAGGTCTTAACCCCAGTGTGCTGAAAGTGTCAAAACGTGTTTTTCAGCAGAAATAAACATGTTTCTGCAAGTTTGGTCAACCCCATGTAAGTTATGGGGCAGTAACAGCTCACTTTTCAAAACGTGTTTTTCAGCCCGAAATAAACACGTTTTTTCAGACAGCTGTATCCCTATGTAACTGCAAGGCTCAGAAGAGCCCACACACTCAGGTCTTAACCCCAGTGTGCTGAAAGTGTCAAAACATGTTTTTCAGCAGAAATAAACATGTTTCTGCAAGTTTGGTCAACCCCATGTAACTTATGGGGCAGTAACAGCTCACTTTTCAAAACGTGTTTTTCAGCCCGAAATAAACGCGTTTTTTCAGACAGCTGTATCCCTATGTAACTGCAAGGCTCAGAAGAGCCCACACACTCAGGTCTTAACCCCAGTGTGCTGAAAGTGTCAAAACTTGTTTTTCAGCAGAAATAAACATGTTTCTGCAAGTTTGGTCAACCCCATGTAACTTATGGGGCAGTAACAGCTCACTTTTCAAAACGTGTTTTTCAGCCCGATATAAACGCGTTTTTTCAGACAGCTGTATCCCTATGTAACTGCAAGGCTCAGAAGAGCCCACACACTCAGGTCTTAACCCCAGTGTGCTGAAAGTGTCAAAACATGTTTTTCAGCAGAAATAAACATGTTTCTGCAAGTTTGGTCAACCCCATGTAACTTATGGGGCAGTAACAGCTCACTTTTTAAAACGTGTTTTTCTGCCCGAAATAAACGCGTTTTTTCAGACAGCTGTATCCCTATGTAACTGCAAGGCTCAGAAGAGCCCACACACTCAGGTCTTAACCCCAGTGTGCTGAAAGTGTCAAAACGTGTTTTTCAGCAGAAATAAACATGTTTCTGCAAGTTTGGTCAACCCCATGTAAGTTATGGGGCAGTAACAGCTCACTTTTCAAAATGTGTTTTTCAGCCCGAAATAAACACGTTTTTTCAGACAGCTGTATCCCTATGTAACTGCAAGGCTCAGAAGAGCCCACACACTCAGGTCTTAACCCCAGTGTGCTGAAAGTGTCAAAACGTGTTTTTCAGCAGAAATAAACATGTTTCTGCAAGTTTGGTCAACCCCATGTAAGTTATGGGGCAGTAACAGCTCACTTTTCAAAACGTGTTTTTCAGCCCGAAATAAACACGTTTTTTCAGACAGCTGTATCCCTATGTAACTGCAAGGCTCAGAAGAGCCCACACACTCAGGTCTTAACCCCAGTGTGCTGAAAGTGTCAAAACATGTTTTTCTGCAGAAATAAACATGTTTCTGCAAGTTTGGTCAACCCCATGTAACTTATGGGGCAGTAACAGCTCACTTTTCAAAACGTGTTTTTCAGCCCGAAATAAACGCGTTTTTTCAGACAGCTGTATCCCTATGTAACTGCAAGGCTCAGAAGAGCCCACACACTCAGGTCTTAACCCCAGTGTGCTGAAAGTGTCAAAACATGTTTTTCAGCAGAAATAAACATGTTTCTGCAAGTTTGGTCAACCCCATGTAACTTATGGGGCAGTAACAGCTCACTTTTCAAAACGTGTTTTTCTGCCCGAAATAAACGCGTTTTTTCAGACAGCTGTATCCCTATGTAACTGCAAGGCTCAGAAGAGCCCACACACTCAGGTCTTAACCCCAGGTTGCTGAAAGTGTCAAAACGTGTTTTTCAGCAGAAATAAACATGTTTCTGCAAGTTTGGTCAACCCCATGTAAGTTATGGGGCAGTAACAGCTCACTTTTCAAAACGTGTTTTTCAGCCCGAAATAAACACGTTTTTTCAGACAGCTGTATCCCTATGTAACTGCAAGGCTCAGAAGAGTCCACACACTCAGGTCTTAACCCCAGTGTGCTGAAAGTGTCAAAACGTGTTTTTCAGCAGAAATAAACATGTTTCTGCAAGTTTGGTCAACCCCATGTAACTTATGGGGCAGTAACAGCTCACTTTTCAAAACGTGTTTTTCAGCCCGAAATAAACGCGTTTTTTCAGACAGCTGTATCCCTATGTAACTGCAAGGCTCAGAAGAGCCCACACACTCAGGTCTTAACCCCAGTGTGCTGAAAGTGTCAAAACGTGTTTTTCAGCAGAAATAAACATGTTTCTGCAAGTTTGGTCAACCCCATGTAACTTATGGGGCAGTAACAGCTCACTTTTCAAAACGTGTTTTTCAGCCCGAAATAAATGCGTTTTTTCAGACAGCTGTATCCCTATGTAACTGCAAGGCTCAGAGGAACCCACACACTCAGGTATTAACCCCAGTGTGCTGAAAGTGTCAAAACGTGTTTTTCAGCAGAAATAAACATGTTTCTGCAAGTTTGGTCAACCCCATGTAACTTATGGGGCAGTAACAGCTCACTTTTCAAAACGTGTTTTTCAGCCCGAAATAAACACGTTTTTTCAGACAGCTGTATCCCTATGTAACTGCAAGGCTCAGAAGAGCCCACACACTCAGGTCTTAACCCCAGTGTGCTGAAAGTGTCAAAACATGTTTTTCAGCAGAAATAAACATGTTTCTGCAAGTTTGGTCAACCCCATGTAACTTATGGGGCAGTAACAGCTCACTTTTCAAAACGTGTTTTTCAGCGCGAAATAAACGCGTTTTTTCAGACAGCTGTATCCCTATGTAACTGCAAGGCTCAGAAGAGCCCACACACTCAGGTCTTAACCCCAGTGTGCTGAAAGTGTCAAAACGTGTTTTTCAGCAGAAATAAACATGTTTCTGCAAGTTTGGTCAACCCCATGTAACTTATGGGGCAGTAACAGCTCACTTTTCAAAACGTGTTTTTCAGCCCGAAATAAACGCGTTTTTTCAGACAGCTGTATCCCTATGTAACTGCAAGGCTCAGAAGAGCCCACACACTCAGGTCTTAACCCCAGTGTGCTGAAAGTGTCAAAATGTGTTTTTCAGCAGAAATAAACATGTTTCTGCAAGTTTGGTCAACCCCATGTAAGTTATGGGGCACTAACAGCTCACTTTTCTAAACGTTTTTTTCAGCCCGAAATAAACACGTTTTTTCAGACAGCTGTATCCCTATGTAACTGCAAGGCTCAGAAGAGCCCACACACTCAGGTCTTAACCCCAGTGTGCTGAAAGTGTCAAAACGTGTTTTTCAGCAGAAATAAACATGTTTCTGCAAGTTTGGTCAACCCCATGTAAGTTATGGGGCAGTAACAGCTCACTTTTCAAAACGTGTTTTTCAGCCCGAAATAAACACGTTTTTTCAGACAGCTGTATCCCTATGTAACTGCAAGGCTCAGAAGAGTCCACACACTCAGGTCTTAACCCCAGTGTGCTGAAAGTGTCAAAACGTGTTTTTCAGCAGAAATAAACATGTTTCTGCAAGTTTGGTCAACCCCATGTAACTTATGGGGCAGTAACAGCTCACTTTTCAAAACGTGTTTTTCAGCCCGAAATAAACGCGTTTTTTCAGACAGCTGTATCCCTATGTAACTGCAAGGCTCAGAGGAACCCACACACTCAGGTATTAACCCCAGTGTGCTGAAAGTGTCAAAACGTGTTTTTCAGCAGAAATAAACATGTTTCTGCAAGTTTGGTCAACCCCATGTAACTTATGGGGCAGTAACAGCTCACTTTTCAAAACGTGTTTTTCAGCCCGAAATAAACACGTTTTTTCAGACAGCTGTATCCCTATGTAACTGCAAGGCTCAGAAGAGCCCACACACTCAGGTCTTAACCCCAGTGTGCTGAAAGTGTCAAAACATGTTTTTCAGCAGAAATAAACATGTTTCTGCAAGTTTGGTCAACCCCATGTAACTTATGGGGCAGTAACAGCTCACTTTTCAAAACGTGTTTTTCAGCGCGAAATAAACGCGTTTTTTCAGACAGCTGTATCCCTATGTAACTGCAAGGCTCAGAAGAGCCCACACACTCAGGTCTTAACCCCAGTGTGCTGAAAGTGTCAAAACGTGTTTTTCAGCAGAAATAAACATGTTTCTGCAAGTTTGGTCAACCCCATGTAACTTATGGGGCAGTAACAGCTCACTTTTCAAAACGTGTTTTTCAGCCCGAAATAAACGCGTTTTTTCAGACAGCTGTGTCCCTATGTAACTGCAAGGCTCAGAAGAGCCCACACACTCAGGTCTTAACCCCAGTGTGCTGAAAGTGTCAAAATGTGTTTTTCAGCAGAAATAAACATGTTTCTGCAAGTTTGGTCAACCCCATGTAAGTTATGGGGCACTAACAGCTCACTTTTCTAAACGTTTTTTTCAGCCCGAAATAAACACGTTTTTTCAGACAGCTGTATCCCTATGTAACTGCAAGGCTCAGAAGAGCCCACACACTCAGGTCTTAACCCCAGTGTGCTGAAAGTGTCAAAACGTGTTTTTCAGCAGAAATAAACATGTTTCTGCAAGTTTGGTCAACCCCATGTAAGTTATGGGGCAGTAACAGCTCACTTTTCAAAACGTTTTTTTCAGCCCGAAATAAACACGTTTTTTCAGACAGCTGTATCCCTATGTAACTGCAAGGCTCAGAAGAGCCCACACACTCAGGTCTTAACCCCAGTGTGCTGAAAGTGTCAAAACGTGTTTTTCAGCAGAAATAAACATGTTTCTGCAAGTTTGGTCAACCCCATGTAAGTTATGGGGCAGTAACAGCTCACTTTTCAAAACGTGTTTTTCAGCCCGAAATAAACACGTTTTTTCAGACAGCTGTATCCCTATGTAACTGCAAGGCTCAGAAGAGCCCACACACTCAGGTCTTAACCCCAGTGTGCTGAAAGTGTCAAAACATGTTTTTCAGCAGAAATAAACATGTTTCTGCAAGTTTGGTCAACCCCATGTAACTTATGGGGCAGTAACAGCTCACTTTTCAAAACGTGTTTTTCAGCCCGAAATAAACGCGTTTTTTCAGACAGCTGTATCCCTATGTAACTGCAAGGCTCAGAAGAGCCCACACACTCAGGTCTTAACCCCAGTGTGCTGAAAGTGTCAAAACTTGTTTTTCAGCAGAAATAAACATGTTTCTGCAAGTTTGGTCAACCCCATGTAACTTATGGGGCAGTAACAGCTCACTTTTCAAAACGTGTTTTTCAGCCCGAAATAAACGCGTTTTTTCAGACAGCTGTATCCCTATGTAACTGCAAGGCTCAGAAGAGCCCACACACTCAGGTCTTAACCCCAGTGTGCTGAAAGTGTCAAAACGTGTTTTTCAGCAGAAATAAACATGTTTCTGCAAGTTTGGTCAACCCCATGTAACTTATGGGGCAGTAACAGCTCACTTTTCAAAACGTGTTTTTCAGCCCGAAATAAATGCGTTTTTTCAGACAGCTGTATCCCTATGTAACTGCAAGGCTCAGAGGAACCCACACACTCAGGTATTAACCCCAGTGTGCTGAAAGTGTCAAAACGTGTTTTTCAGCAGAAATAAACATGTTTCTGCAAGTTTGGTCAACCCCATGTAACTTATGGGGCAGTAACAGCTCACTTTTCAAAACGTGTTTTTCAGCCCGAAATAAACACGTTTTTTCAGACAGCTGTATCCCTATGTAACTGCAAGGCTCAGAAGAGCCCACACACTCAGGTCTTAACCCCAGTGTGCTGAAAGTGTCAAAACATGTTTTTCAGCAGAAATAAACATGTTTCTGCAAGTTTGGTCAACCCCATGTAACTTATGGGGCAGTAACAGCTCACTTTTCAAAACGTGTTTTTCAGCGCGAAATAAACGCGTTTTTTCAGACAGCTGTATCCCTATGTAACTGCAAGGCTCAGAAGAGCCCACACACTCAGGTCTTAACCCCAGTGTGCTGAAAGTGTCAAAACGTGTTTTTCAGCAGAAATAAACATGTTTCTGCAAGTTTGGTCAACCCCATGTAACTTATGGGGCAGTAACAGCTCACTTTTCAAAACGTGTTTTTCAGCCCGAAATAAACGCGTTTTTTCAGACAGCTGTATCCCTATGTAACTGCAAGGCTCAGAAGAGCCCACACACTCAGGTCTTAACCCCAGTGTGCTGAAAGTGTCAAAATGTGTTTTTCAGCAGAAATAAACATGTTTCTGCAAGTTTGGTCAACCCCATGTAAGTTATGGGGCACTAACAGCTCACTTTTCTAAACGTTTTTTTCAGCCCGAAATAAACACGTTTTTTCAGACAGCTGTATCCCTATGTAACTGCAAGGCTCAGAAGAGCCCACACACTCAGGTCTTAACCCCAGTGTGCTGAAAGTGTCAAAACGTGTTTTTCAGCAGAAATAAACATGTTTCTGCAAGTTTGGTCAACCCCATGTAAGTTATGGGGCAGTAACAGCTCACTTTTCAAAACGTGTTTTTCAGCCCGAAATAAACACGTTTTTTCAGACAGCTGTATCCCTATGTAACTGCAAGGCTCAGAAGAGTCCACACACTCAGGTCTTAACCCCAGTGTGCTGAAAGTGTCAAAACGTGTTTTTCAGCAGAAATAAACATGTTTCTGCAAGTTTGGTCAACCCCATGTAACTTATGGGGCAGTAACAGCTCACTTTTCAAAACGTGTTTTTCAGCCCGAAATAAACGCGTTTTTTCAGACAGCTGTATCCCTATGTAACTGCAAGGCTCAGAAGAGCCCACACACTCAGGTCTTAACCCCAGTGTGCTGAAAGTGTCAAAACGTGTTTTTCAGCAGAAATAAACATGTTTCTGCAAGTTTGGTCAACCCCATGTAACTTATGGGGCAGTAACAGCTCACTTTTCAAAACGTGTTTTTCAGCCCGAAATAAATGCGTTTTTTCAGACAGCTGTATCCCTATGTAACTGCAAGGCTCAGAGGAACCCACACACTCAGGTATTAACCCCAGTGTGCTGAAAGTGTCAAAACGTGTTTTTCAGCAGAAATAAACATGTTTCTGCAAGTTTGGTCAACCCCATGTAACTTATGGGGCAGTAACAGCTCACTTTTCAAAACGTGTTTTTCAGCCCGAAATAAACACGTTTTTTCAGACAGCTGTATCCCTATGTAACTGCAAGGCTCAGAAGAGCCCACACACTCAGGTCTTAACCCCAGTGTGCTGAAAGTGTCAAAACATGTTTTTCAGCAGAAATAAACATGTTTCTGCAAGTTTGGTCAACCCCATGTAACTTATGGGGCAGTAACAGCTCACTTTTCAAAACGTGTTTTTCAGCGCGAAATAAACGCGTTTTTTCAGACAGCTGTATCCCTATGTAACTGCAAGGCTCAGAAGAGCCCACACACTCAGGTCTTAACCCCAGTGTGCTGAAAGTGTCAAAACGTGTTTTTCAGCAGAAATAAACATGTTTCTGCAAGTTTGGTCAACCCCATGTAACTTATGGGGCAGTAACAGCTCACTTTTCAAAACGTGTTTTTCAGCCCGAAATAAACGCGTTTTTTCAGACAGCTGTATCCCTATGTAACTGCAAGGCTCAGAAGAGCCCACACACTCAGGTCTTAACCCCAGTGTGCTGAAAGTGTCAAAATGTGTTTTTCAGCAGAAATAAACATGTTTCTGCAAGTTTGGTCAACCCCATGTAAGTTATGGGGCACTAACAGCTCACTTTTCTAAACGTTTTTTTCAGCCCGAAATAAACACGTTTTTTCAGACAGCTGTATCCCTATGTAACTGCAAGGCTCAGAAGAGCCCACACACTCAGGTCTTAACCCCAGTGTGCTGAAAGTGTCAAAACGTGTTTTTCAGCAGAAATAAACATGTTTCTGCAAGTTTGGTCAACCCCATGTAAGTTATGGGGCAGTAACAGCTCACTTTTCAAAACGTGTTTTTCAGCCCGAAATAAACACGTTTTTTCAGACAGCTGTATCCCTATGTAACTGCAAGGCTCAGAAGAGCCCACACACTCAGGTCTTAACCCCAGTGTGCTGAAAGTGTCAAAACATGTTTTTCAGCAGAAATAAACATGTTTCTGCAAGTTTGGTCAACCCCATGTAACTTATGGGGCAGTAACAGCTCACTTTTCAAAACGTGTTTTTCAGCCCGAAATAAACGCGTTTTTTCAGACAGCTGTATCCCTATGTAAACTGCAAGGCTCAGAAGAGCCCACACACTCAGGTCTTAACCCAGTGTGCTGAAAGTGTCAAAACTTGTTTTTCAGCAGAAATAAACATGTTTCTGCAAGTTTGGTCAACCCCATGTAACTTATGGGGCAGTAACAGCTCACTTTTCAAAACGTGTTTTTCAGCCGAAATAAACGCGTTTTTTTCAGACAGCTGTATCCCTATGTAACTGCAAGGCTCAGAAGAGCCCACACACTCAGGTCTTAACCCCAGTGTGCTGAAAGTGTCAAAACGTGTTTTTCAGCAGAAATAAACATGTTTCTGCAAGTTTGGTCAACCCCATGTAACTTATGGGGCAGTAACAGCTCACTTTTCAAAACGTGTTTTTCAGCCCGAAATAAACGCGTTTTTTCAGACAGCTGTATCCCTATGTAACTGCAAGCTCAGAAGAGCCCACACACTCAGGTCTTAACCCCAGTGTGCTGAAAGTGTCAAAACGTGTTTTTCAGCAGAAATAAACATGTTTCTGCAAGTTTGGTCAACCCCATGTAAGTTATGGGGCAGTAACAGCTCACTTTTCAAAACGTGTTTTTCAGCCCGAAATAAACACGTTTTTTCAGACAGCTGTATCCCTATGTAACTGCAAGGCTCAGAAGAGCCCACACACTCAGGTCTTAACCCCAGTGAGCTGAAAGTGTCAAAACATGTTTTCAGCAGAAATAAACATGTTTCTGCAAGTTTGGTCAACCCCTTGTAACTTATGGGGCAGTAACAGCTTACTTTTCAAAACGTGTTTTTCAGCCCGAAATAAACGCGTTTTTTCAGACAGCTGTATCCCTATGTAACTGCAAGGCTCAGAAGAGCCCACACACTCAGGTCTTAACCCCAGTGTGCTGAAAGTGTCAAACATGTTTTTCAGCAGAAATAAACATGTTTCTGCAAGTTTGGTCAACCCCATGTAAGTTATGGGGCAGTAACAGCTCACTTTTCAAAACGTGTTTTTCAGCCCGAAATAAACACGTTTTTTCAGACAGCTGTATCCCTATGTAACTGCAAGGCTCAGAAGAGCCCACACACTCAGGTCTTAACCCCAGTGTGCTGAAAGTGTCAAAACATGTTTTTCAGCAGAAATAAACATGTTTCTGCAAGTTTGGTCAACCCCATGTAACTTATGGGCAGTAACAGCTCATTTTTTAAAACGTGTTTTCAGCCCGAAATAAACGCGTTTTTTCAGACAGCTGTATCCCTATGTAACTGCAAGGCTCAGAAGAGCCCACACACTCAGGTCTTAACCCCAGTGTGCTGAAAGTGTCAAAACGTGTTTTTCAGCAGAAATAAACATGTTTCTGCAAGTTTGGTCAACCCCATGTAACTTATGGGCAGTAACAGCTCACTTTTCAAAACGTGTTTTTCAGCCCGAAATAAACGCGTTTTTTCAGACAGCTGTATCCCTATGTAACTGCAAGGCTCAGAAGAGCTCACACACTCAGGTCTTAACCCCAGTGTGCTGAAAGTGTCAAAACGTGTTTTTCAGCAGAAATAAACATGTTTCTGCAAGTTTGGTCAACCCCATGTAAGTTATGGGGCACTAACAGCTCACTTTTCAAAACGTGTTTTTCAGCCCGAAATAAACACGTTTTTTTCAGACAGCTGTATCCCTATGTAACTGCAAGGCTCAGAAGAGCCCACCACACTCAGGTCTTAACCCCAGTGTGCTGAAAGTGTCAAAACATGGTTTTCAGCAGAAATAAACATGTTTCTGCAAGTTTGGTCAACCCCATGTAACTTATGGGGCAGTAACAGCTCACTTTTCAAAACGTGTTTTTCAGCCCGAAATAAACGCGTTTTTTCAGACAGCTGTATCCCTATGTAACTGCAAGGCTCAGAAGAACCCACACACTCAGGTATTAACCCCAGTGTGCTGAAAGTGTCAAAACGTGTTTTTCAGCAGTAATAAACATGTTTCTGCAAGTTTGGTCAACCCCATGTAACTTATGGGGCAGTAACAGCTCACTTTTCAAAACGTGTTTTTCAGCCCGAAATAAACGCGTTTTTTCAGACAGCTGTATCCCTATGTAACTGCAAGGCTCAGAAGAGCCCACACACTCAGGTCTTAACCCCAGTGTGCTGAAAGTGTCAAAACGTGTTTTTCAGCAGAAATAAACATGTTTCTGCAAAGTTTGGTCAACCCCATATAAGTTATGGGGCAGTAACAGCTCACTTTTCAAAACGTGTTTTTCAGCCCGAAATAAACGCGTTTTTTCAGACAGCTGTATCCCTATGTAACTGCAAGGCTCAGAAGAGCCCACACACTCAGGTCTTAACCCCAGTGTGCTGAAAGTGTCAAAACGTGTTTTTCAGCAGAAATAAACATGTTTCTGCAAGTTTGGTCAACCCCATGTAAGTTATGGGGCAGTAACAGCTCACTTTTCAAAACGTGTTTTTCAGCCCGAAATAAACACGTTTTTTCAGACAGCTGTATCCCTATGTAACTGCAAGGCTCAGAAGAGCCCACACACTCAGGTCTTAACCCCAGTGAGCTGAAAGTGTCAAAACATGTTTTTCAGCAGAAATAAAGATGTTTCTGCAAGTTTGGTCAACCCCTTGTAACTTATGGGGCAGTAACAGCTTACTTTTCAAAACGTGTTTTTCAGCCCGAAATAAACGCGTTTTTTCAGACAGCTGTATCCCTATGTAACTGCAAGGCTCAGAAGAGCCCACACACTCAGGTCTTAACCCCAGTGTGCTGAAAGTGTCAAAACATGTTTTTCAGCAGAAATAAACATGTTTCTGCAAGTTTGGTCAACCCCATGTAAGTTATGGGGCAGTAACAGCTCACTTTTCAAAACGTGTTTTTCAGCCCGAAATAAACACGTTTTTTCAGACAGCTGTATCCCTATGTAACTGCAAGGCTCAGAAGAGCCCACACACTCAGGTCTTAACCCCAGTGTGCTGAAAGTGTCAAAACATGTTTTTCAGCAGAAATAAACATGTTTCTGCAAGTTTGGTCAACCCCATGTAACTTATGGGGCAGTAACAGCTCATTTTTTAAAACGTGTTTTTCAGCCCGAAATAAACGCGTTTTTTCAGACAGCTGTATCCCTATGTAACTGCAAGGCTCAGAAGAGCCCACACACTCAGGTCTTAACCCCAGTGTGCTGAAAGTGTCAAAACGTGTTTTCAGCAGAAATAAACATGTTTCTGCAAGTTTGGTCAACCCCATGTAACTTATGGGGCAGTAACAGCTCACTTTTCAAAACGTGTTTTTCAGCCCGAAATAAACGCGTTTTTTCAGACAGCTGTATCCCTATGTAACTGCAAGGCTCAGAAGAGCCCACACACTCAGGTCTTAACCCCAGTGTGCTGAAAGTGTCAAAACGTGTTTTTCAGCAGAAATAAACATGTTTCTGCAAGTTTGGTCAACCCCATGTAAGTTATGGGGCACTAACAGCTCACTTTTCAAAACGTGTTTTTCAGCCCGAAATAAACACGTTTTTTTCAGACAGCTGTATCCCTATGTAACTGCAAGGCTCAGAAGAGCCCACACACTCAGGTCTTAACCCCAGTGTGCTGAAAGTGTCAAAACATGGTTTTCAGCAGAAATAAACATGTTTCTGCAAGTTTGGTCAACCCCATGTAACTTATGGGGCAGTAACAGCTCACTTTTCAAAACGTGTTTTTCAGCCCGAAATAAACGCGTTTTTTCAGACAGCTGTATCCCTATGTAACTGCAAGGCTCAGAAGAACCCACACACTCAGGTATTAACCCCAGTGTGCTGAAAGTGTCAAAACGTGTTTTTCAGCAGAAATAAACATGTTTCTGCAAGTTTGGTCAACCCCATGTAACTTATGGGGCAGTAACAGCTCATTTTTTAAAACGTGTTTTTCAGCCCGAAATAAACGCGTTTTTTCAGACAAGCTGTATCCCTATGTAACTGCAAGGCTCAGAAGAGCCCACACACTCAGGTCTTAACCCCAGTGTGCTGAAAGTGTCAAAACGTGTTTTTCAGCAGAAATAAACATGTTTCTGCAAGTTTGGTCAACCCCATGTAACTTATGGGGCAGTAACAGCTCACTTTTCAAAACGTGTTTTTCAGCCCGAAATAAACGCGTTTTTTCAGACAGCTGTATCCCTATGTAACTGCAAGGCTCAGAAGAGCTCACACACTCAGGTCTTAACCCCAGTGTGCTGAAAGTGTCAAAACGTGTTTTTCAGCAGAAATAAACATGTTTCTGCAAGTTTGGTCAACCCCATGTAAGTTATGGGGCACTAACCAGCTCACTTTTCAAAACGTGTTTTTCAGCCCGAAATAAACACGTTTTTTTCAGACAGCTGTATCCCTATGTAACTGCAAGGCTCAGAAGAGCCCACACACTCAGGTCTTAACCCCAGTGTGCTGAAAGTGTCAAAACATGGTTTTCAGCAGAAATAAACATGTTTCTGCAAGTTTGGTCAACCCCATGTAACTTATGGGGCAGTAACAGCTCACTTTTCAAAACGTGTTTTTCAGCCCGAAATAAACGCGTTTTTTCAGACAGCTGTATCCCTATGTAACTGCAAGGCTCAGAAGAACCCACACACTCAGGTATTAACCCCAGTGTGCTGAAAGTGTCAAAACGTGTTTTTCAGCAGTAATAAACATGTTTCTGCAAGTTTGGTCAACCCCATGTAACTTATGGGGCAGTAACAGCTCACTTTTCAAAACGTGTTTTTCAGCCCGAAATAAACGCGTTTTTTCAGACAGCTGTATCCCTATGTAACTGCAAGGCTCAGAAGAGCCCACACACTCAGGTCTTAACCCCAGTGTGCTGAAAGTGTCAAAACGTGTTTTTCAGCAGAAATAAACATGTTTCTGCAAGTTTGGTCAACCCCATATAAGTTATGGGGCAGTAACAGCTCACTTTTCAAAACGTGTTTTTCAGCCCGAAATAACGCGTTTTTTCAGACAGCTGTATCCCTATGTAACTGCAAGGCTCAGAAGAGCCCACACACTCAGGTCTTAACCCCAGTGTGCTGAAAGTGTCAAACGTGTTTTTCAGCAGAAATAAACATGTTTCTGCAAGTTTGGTCAACCCCATGTAAGTTATGGGGCAGTAACAGCTCACTTTTCAAAACGTGTTTTTCAGCCCGAAATAAACACGTTTTTCAGACAGCTGTATCCCTATGTAACTGCAAGGCTCAGAAGAGCCCACACACTCAGGTCTTAACCCCAGTGAGCTGAAAGTGTCAAAACATGTTTTTCAGCAGAAATAAAGATGTTTCTGCAAGTTTGGTCAACCCCTTGTAACTTATGGGGCAGTAACAGCTTACTTTTCAAAACGTGTTTTTCAGCCCGAAATAAACACGTTTTTCAGACAGCTGTATCCCTATGTAACTGCAAGGCTCAGAAGAGCCACACACTCAGGTCTTAACCCCAGTGTGCTGAAAGTGTCAAAACATGTTTTTCAGCAGAAATAAACATGTTTCTGCAAGTTTGGTCAACCCCATGTAACTTATGGGGCAGTAACAGCTCATTTTTTAAAACGTGTTTTCAGCCCGAAATAAACGCGTTTTTCAGACAGCTGTATCCCTATGTAACTGCAAGGCTCAGAAGAGCCCACACACTCAGGTCTTAACCCCAGTGTGCTGAAAGTGTCAAAACGTGTTTTCAGCAGAAATAAACATGTTTCTGCAAGTTTGGTCAACCCCATGTAACTTATGGGGCAGTAACAGCTCACTTTTCAAACGTGTTTTTCAGCCCGAAATAGCGCGTTTTTTCAGACAGCTGTATCCCTATGTAACTGGCAAGGCTCAGAAGAGCCCACACACTCAGGTCTTAACACCAGTGTGCTGAAAGTGTCAAAACGTGTTTTTCAGCAGAAATAACATGTTTCTGCAAGTTTGGTCAACCCCATGTAAGTTATGGGGCACTAACAGCTCACTTTTCAAAACGTGTTTTTCAGCCCGAAATAAACACGTTTTTTTCAGACAGCTGTATCCCTATGTAACTGCAAGGCTCAGAAGAGCCCACACACTCAGGTCTTAACCCCAGTGTGCTGAAAGTGTCAAAACATGGTTTTCAGCAGAAATAAACATGTTTCTGCAAGTTTGGTCAACCCCATGTAACTTAATGGGGCAGTAACAGCTCACTTTTCAAAAACGTGTTTTTCAGCCCGAAATAAACGCGTTTTTCAGACAGCTGTATCCCTATGTAACTGCAAGGCTCAGAAGAACCCACACACTCAGGTATTAACCCCAGTGTGCTGAAAGTGTCAAAACGTGTTTTTCAGCAGAAATAAACATGTTTCTGCAAGTTTGGTCAACCCCATGTAACTTATGGGGCAGTAACAGCTCACTTTTCAAAACGTGTTTTTCAGCCCGAAATAAACACGTTTTTTCAGACAGCTTGTATCCCTATGTAACTGCAAGGCTCAGAAAAGCCCACACACTCAGGTCTTAACCCCAGTGTGCTGAAAGTGTCAAACCTGTTTTTCAGCAGAAATAAACATGTTTCTGCAAGTTTGGTCAACCCCATGTAACTTATGGGGCAGTAACAGCTCACTTTTCAAAACGGTGTTTTTCAGCCCGAAATAAACGCGTTTTTTCAGACAGCTGTATCCCTATGTAACTGCAAGGCTCAGAAGAGCCCACACACTCAGTCTTAACCCCAGTGTGCTGAAAGTGTCAAAACGTGTTTTTCAGCAGAAATAAACATGTTTCTGCAAGTTTGGTCAACCCCATGTAAGTTATGGGGCAGTAACAGCTCACTTTTCAAAACGTGTTTTTCAGCCCGAAATAAACACGTTTTTTCAGACAGCTGTATCCCTATGTAACTGCAAGGCTCAGAAGAGCCCACACACTCAGGTCTTAACCCCAGTGTGCTGAAAGTGTCCAAAACATGTTTTTCAGCAGAAATAACATGTTTCTGCAAGTTTGGTCAACCCCATGTAACTTATGGGGCAGTAACAGCTCACTTTTCAAAACGTGTTTTTCAGCCCGAAATAAACGCGTTTTTTCAGACAGCTGTATCCCTATGTAACTGCAAGGCTCAGAAGAGCCCACACACTCAGGTCTTAACCCCAGTGTGCTGAAAGTGTCAAAACGTGTTTTTCAGCAGAAATAAACATGTTTCTGCAAGTTTGGTCAACCCCATGTAACTTATGGGCAGTAACAGCTCCACTTTTCAAAACGTGTTTTTCAGCCCGAAATAAACGCGTTTTTCAGACAGCTGTATCCCTATGTAACTGCAAGGCTTCAGAAGAGCCCACACACTCAGGTCTTAACCCCAGTGTGCTGAAAGTGTCAAAATGTGTTTTTCAGCAGAAATAAACATGTTTCTGCAAGTTTGGTCAACCCCATGTAAGTTATGGGGCACTAACAGCTCACTTTTCAAAACGTGTTTTTCAGCCCGAAATAAACACGTTTTTTTCAGACAGCTGTATCCCTATGTAACTGCAAGGCTCAGAAGAGCCCACACACTCAGGTCTTAACCCCAGTGTGCTGAAAGTGTCAAAACGTGTTTTTCCAGCAGAAATAAACATGTTTCTGCAAGTTTGGTCAACCCCATGTAAGTTATGGGGCAGTAACAGCTCACTTTTCAAAACGTGTTTTTCAGCCCGAAATAAACACGTTTTTTCAGACAGCTGTATCCCTATGTAACTGCAAGGCTCAGAAGAGCCCACACACTCAGGGTCTTAACCCCAGTGTGCTGAAGTGTCAAAACGTGTTTTTCAGCAGAAATAAACATGTTTCTGCAAGTTTGGTCAACCCCATGTAACTTATGGGGCAGTAACAGCTCACTTTTCAAAAACGTGTTTTTCAGCCCGAAATAAATGCGTTTTTTTCAGACAGCTGTATCCCTATGTAACTGCAAGGCTCAGAAGAGCCCACACACTCAGGTCTTAACCCCTGTGTGCTGAAAGTGTCAAAATGTGTTTTTCAGCAGAAATAAACATGTTTCTGCAAGTTTGGTCAACCCCATGTAAGTTATGGGGCACTAACAGCTCACTTTTCAAAACGTTTTTTCAGCCCGAAATAAACACGTTTTTTCAGACAGCTGTATCCCTATGTAACTGCAAGGCTCAGAAGAGCCCACACACTCAGGTCTTAACCCCAGTGTGCTGAAAGTGTCAAACCGTGTTTTTCAGCAGAAATAAACATGTTTCTGCAAGTTTGGTCAACCCCATGTAAGTTATGGGCAGTAACAGCTCACTTTTCAAAACGTGTTTTTCCAGCCCGAAATAAACACGTTTTTTCAGACAGCTGTATCCCTATGTAACTGCAAGGCTCAGAAGAGCCCACACACTCAGGTCTTAACCCCAGTGTGCTGAAAGTGTCAAAACATGTTTTTCAGCAGAAATAAACATGTTTCTGCAAGTTTGGTCAACCCCATGTAACTTATGGGCAGTAACAGCTCACTTTTTCAAAACGTGTTTTTCAGCCCGAAATAAACGCGTTTTTTCAGACAGCTGTATCCCTATGTAACTGCAAGGCTCAGAAGAGCCCACACACTCAGGTCTTAACCCCCAGTGTGCTGAAAGTG